>NW_022639685.1:7214-23061 GCF_010583005.1 Odontomachus brunneus
TACAAAAAGCTTAATAAGCTTTATTTATATTTAAAGACAATATTCTGACAATATACATCACTATAGAAATAAACCTAAACCTGGCTAACCTACACTGCTGTATTTAAATTTTTTATCTTACCGTGATGGCTAATGGTTGTACGAATGTTTCGAAGAACAAAAAACCATAAATAATTTAGTAATTTCATACTGTATTGCACTCTTTGCGCACTCTCCACCATCTCCACCGATTCACACCGCGCAAAAGAGAGTGGAGAAAAGTCACACGAGTGGTCCACGGAGTACGGTTTTCGAACGGCCATGGTCGCATGGTCAGTGTGCCCACTAGGGGTTTTCGAACGATCTGAGTGTGACAAAATACACACGGGTGATGTTTTCGAACGCACCCCTGTGTGCAGGAGCCATAAGAAATTGACCAATCATAGTTGATTATTCTTCTCACATTCGACTGTGGTTGGTCAATTTCTTAGACTTACTTCCTACTTCTTACTATTTACTTCCATTGTAGACGTCCCTTAACTTTTGATGCGTTCGCTTTGAGTGCTTTGCGCTGTGAGCGTCATTCTATCTTTTTCTCACAGGTAATGAGCGATAAAGATAGAATGACTTAAGCGCCCAAACGAACGCATTAAAAGTTAAGGCCGGTTTATAATGGCCGTAATCCGTTTCTTATGCCGGAACTGTAAAAATTGACCAATCACAGTCGATTATTTTTGTATAATTCGATTGATTGGTCAATTTTTTACGGTTCCTGCATAAGTTAACAGATTATGGCCATCATAAACCAGTCTTTACCCGAACTCGCAGCCCTGTTTGGGTACGTTCAGATTCCCTACCCGGGTGCACTCTTCTAATACTAGAAGTGCTATAGTATATGTAACATATACTATAGTATTTCTAGTAATAGAGTGCACCCGGGTAGGGAATTTGAACGCACCCTTTGAGAGTTGATAATAATGGAGTAATGGCGTAGAGACACTAAATGTAAAGGGGGTCTTAGCCAATTATTGAAGTGAAGTGAGAGTTGATAAACACAGAAAACGTGTTCTTGAACTGTTAGTTCAAAAATGTGAATATTAAATTCTACGAAAAATATTTGTGATTTTATCTTTAAATTTATACAACGCATTTTACAAATTTGTGTCACGTTTTTTTCTAACAGATCTACATATACTCAAGTTTCGTATACATTATTTAACGTTAAAATCTAATCTAACTTTATTGCGTGTTTTGTAATTTATAAAACATGAATCTCCTGCCGAAAACACATGAAGAATTCAGTCATGCAGAATACTGGAACACGTTTTTCAAAAAACGTGGTAAAAAAGCTTTTGAATGGTACAAAAATATATATTATTCTGCTATTGTTAATAAAATTTAAAACAATTTTTGGGATAGTTACATGTGTAGTGCTAATTGGTTCTTCTTGAATTTAGGTACGGTGAATATCCAGAATTGTGTGAGATATTTTTAAAGTATATCAAGATCAAAGATGACATTTTAATTGTTGGTTGTGGAAATTCTACCCTAAGTATGTCACTGTACGATGTTGGATACAGGTATATAATTTTTCTTGTTTATATCCTTTGCTTATAGTCACAATTATTGATTATAAAAATATTAATCAACAGATTATTAACAATTACAATGTTGTTCTATCCTTCTAGAAATATCATTAATATCGATATATCACACATTGTCATTAAACAAATGCAAGATATTAATAATGGCACAAGATCAGACTTGTTGTATGAATACATGGATGCCACTGAAATGACATATCCTAATGAGAAATTCAGTGTAGTTCTGGACAAGGGAACACTGGATGCTTTAATGCCAGATACCAAGGAGGTCACAATATCAACAGTGGACAAATACTTTAAAGTACATCTAATTACTAATTATTATATGTATAAATGCTTTACATAATTTATACAAATATAAATACCACACATAAGATTCAATAACAGGCAAAATATGTTTCAGGAAATCACACGAGTATTGCGCAATGGTGGCAGGTACATTTGCATATCGTTGCTGCAGGAGCACATTCTTCGGAAAGTCTTGTCTTATTTCCCTACTTCAGGTTTCATGTTTCGTATATCACGATGTCACAAGGCAGAATCAAAGGCACGAATGGAAGAAGGCAGTTCAGTCCCAGTTTTTGTGATCATTGCCACGAAATTCACCAAACTACCACAGACTGTATGTTCTTAGAAAAAATTCTTAGACTCTCACGTTGCTTAGCTAATTAACTGGGTAAGCAAGTTTATCCAAATTATTTTTATAAATTATAATCTCGATAGGTTCTCGAGATGGCGTTGGTTGATGGCCCACCTGAACGATTGTCTTCCACAGACGACGTAGTCTCTGCCGTATTGTCCGCGCAACAGTCTGCCTTGGTGTGCAACAGTCTTCATAAGAGAAGCATCGCCGACGTGGGCGAGATTTCGTTGGATCTGTATCGACCAGGCGACAAGCATCCACGCTACACTGTCTACGTTCTCGATCAACCGCGTGCACGCGATGCAAAAACGTATGCAGCTTTCATAGTCCCACAAGGAAAGTACGTGTAACACTCTTTTTTTCTTTCGTTTCTCTAAGATGAATTTACGCATCGATGTCAGTCGAGTCATATATCACGAAGCTATGAATGTATAACAATTTATTATTTAACAGATGCATCCTATCGATTGCAAGAATCATTTTATGGATACATTTTTTACTTCAACGTATTTTGTAAGAATTTTTGTCATGTATTTTCTCGCCTCCCATCAATCAAAAGTTTCGCGGCGAGGAGCTAGGAGTCTTACCTGATTTATTTAAAAAAACTGATACAACTGTCTCTAGTCGGGACATTCATCTTACGTGTTCTTTTTCGGTTCGACAGGGAGATGGACTGGTTGTTTAGTACGAAAGAGGGACGACAGCAGGTTTTGAAGAGCGTACAGCGAGACAGGCTCGCGATCATCACCTTACGCAGAGAACACAAATTCGAGAGTTGGGACAGCATGAAAGCCGAGCTGGAGGATTGCGTTCGCAATCTAGCACCGGCTGGTCTATGCGGCAAAAACGATATTCCCTTCCTGGCCTTGGGATCCGACGTTGGAGTTCGAACCACTTGTTACGAAGGAAAAAGCAACATTAGCGGGCCGTTTGTTGTCGAAGAAGTGGAGAAAAGCGGTCATGAGTTCAGGCGGCTTGTATTCTTGAATAATCCGTACGTCATCCAGAGCGAAGCTAGATTAAAGGAAGGTACGTATCAATACGCAAAGAATGATTGTATCTGACAACGTGATTCTTTACAGTGAAATCCAGACGTGGCAAAAAGAAGAAGATCGCTGATCCTGGATTTTTAGCTTGTGAGCATCACGTATACATGAGTGCCGGTGTGAACGCAGTGATAGATACTAAAGAGCCGGATGAGATCATGATTATAGGACTCGGAGGTGGTGGACTTTGTATGTTTTTGCATCACTGTTTTCCCAAAGTACGTACGACATTTTTCGTTGGATTTAACACCACCACGAGCGATCAGAGACCTCCTTCTTATGCATGATAAATTGAAACCTTCATTTTTTCAGTTAAAAATTACCGCGATTGAAATCGACAATGCGATGTTGAAAGTGGCCACTGAGTATTTCAACCTTACTCTCGACGACAGGATGAAAGTGGAGATCGCGGATGGAATCCAGTTTATCAAAGACGCCGCGACATGTGAGAAAAAGTACAAAGCTATACTCTTCGACATCGACAGTAAAGATACCACAATTGGAATGAGTTGTCCACCCAAGCAGTTTCTGGAGATGTCAGTGCTGAAAGCCGTCGCAGCCTGCTTGACGGAAAATGGTATTTTCATCTTGAATCTAGTCAGTAGAGACAAGAGCTTAAAACAGAAAGCGAAGGACGATTTGAAGTCGGTGTTCCAATCTATCGCTTGTTACGCTATTCACGACGAAGTAAACGAAATTGTCATGTGCTTCGTGGAAAAAAATGACTCAAAAGAATGGAGGAATATATTGAAACACGCCGTTATCGGCTTGAACGAGCAAGCGGCTGCGAGAAAATTGACCTCCTTCGGAGAAGCATCCGACTTCTCCTCGCTTTTAAAAAGTCTGTCTATGGAGTCTTGATCGTTATGTACAAACTCGTTTCTTGTAATAAATAATTAAAATAATTAAAATTATAAATGTAATATTTTGTGCCTTAACGTATACACTCGACCAACGTATTATTGCAACTCATTGAGAAATTATATATCTTTCACTTAAATAGAATAAAAATTTTGAATAAGAGTAAAAAAAAAAGTTAGCTATATACATATATAGTTAGGTTAAAGAAGGAAACCATATATAGAAATCGTGTATATATATATATACATATATATGGTGTATATTATATGATGAGTCTTTTGGCAACTTTATTTTTTCATCAATTCATTATATGCGCAACGTGCATTACTTTCATATATTTACAAACGTAAATGTAATTACAAGCGATGGTTAAAATTCAGGCGCATAAGTAACAATCGTTACAATAATTGACTAAACATTCAACAATAGGCGCAAACAATCTTAAGTATACTCTCTTTCTCCAGCCACACACATACTTTTATAATTCTCTCTTATACTCATTCTAATATAAAATTTCGATGATTATCCGAAGATACTCATTCGAATATCCATTCAAATATATTGTAGTTTTATCTCGAAACTGCAAGGGAGGGAGAACATTCGTCTATAGCAAAAGAAAAATAAATATTTATAAACATACAAGTAAAAAAATTAACAATTTTCACTCTATAACATAGATACATACAACTTAATAAATAAAAAAAAAATAATATGACGTAAACAAATGGGATTTGAGCGAATGAATATTCATTATCTATTATTATTATTTAATATCAAGACCTTACTTTCACGGGGTTAAAATGTATAAACGAATGACGAATAACGATATTGAATGTACAATATATAAATATATGTGTGTGTGATAGTGCGAATAAACATTATGAAATATAACACATATATATATTTAAAATATGTTGTTCGATATTCGTTAATACATTTTGCTCAACATTGGCTAATATTCAACATATCCTAATGTTCATAATGGCAACGATTCGTAATGGAATACGACTCTCCTTGTTGCGGATTCTTAAAAACATAGAAAAATTAGAGGGAGCAAAGATCTTTAATAAATAAGTGTGCCTATTTAATGAATATGCTTCCTTTGTATCGCTAAAATAATGTCCTCGTTTCATCGTGATGTTGCAGTTCCATTATGACAACGGCATCTAATATTCGCGAACAGCTCCACATGGAATAATGTTTTATGCATGTATAATTAGGGATATTATCGTGTCTCGCGATACTGATCATCACTTCACTTGCTCTACGATATATTTACAGTTTCCTGTACATATCTATTTAAAGAAATCCGTTCGAACATGCGTGATATTTAATTTCTAATCACTCGAATACTCATAAAGACTAAAATATCGCATATTCGCCCCGGATTACTTTCTACAAAAAATTAAATTTATGATACAAACAACATTGTGTCTTGCGGTTACAGACTAGCAGAAGTCGTACGAAAATAACGTAGCTCGTTTACCTCGATCGCTTTGCGACATTATTATATTCGAATTATGAGAGAGAAATTTCCTTCGTGTGTACGAATGCACGATATTTGATTACATATTTGATCCTAGATTCTATCAGATCAATAATTTTATTAATCTTAACATAAAAACGAACGTATTCAATATTTTAGATTATCCTAAAACATTACACTTGATTTGCATGTCTTCTTTTTTATGAAAAATTAATATTAAATTTAATAGTATGTTCTCTTATAAATATTATTCTAATAAGAGAGTGTACATTTCTCTCTGTTAACAAATTACAAATAAATAATATCATTTATAATTAAATTACGAGGTTTATTCTTTTAAATTAGAGAAAGAATAAATATTGTTGCTAAATGTAAGAATGAATTTGGCAAATGAGCTTCGTTTTTTCGTTAATTGTGATCTGCATCGCTCCACAAAAGCTATACAAAAATCACTTCGTTAGGATTATGATCAATGGCAATGACGATTCCACTTGAAAGCATGGTAATTCTGATAAAATTTAGTACTCATCACATTACGTATAAATAATCACTAGTTTAACGATATGCGCGTAACAATGACTTAAAGCCTAGAAAATATATTTACGAGATGCTCGAAAAAAAGCTCGAGCTATATTTAAGCATATGTGATATATATATATACATATATCATATGCATACATCTTCAACTATTATATATAGTCTTTAAATGCACGTTAAGTAATAGGACACGTCTTCTATCAAAGTTTAAGTCATTCTGAATGTTTACTCCTCCTTTTCATTTTCTGCTTCCTCGTCCGTACTCTGTATCCTTTTACTTTTCTCTTCTCCGTAATTCTCCCTATTCATTTCCGTTTTGCTGTATGTAGCAAATTTCAGGAGGGTTTATCACAGCGCATTCTTTTATCAAATACAAAATGCTGGCACGATCGTTGTTAATCTTCGGAATATCTTCGCGGCAAATGTTCAGTATAGTTATTACATCGAAAAAGGAAACATTTCGATGGTGCGATAATCAAAAGTCCACGTTGAGAAAAAGCTTGAAAAAATAAAACGCTACGGTTATTTGCTCCACGAAAGTGAAGGAAAACAAAGATATTTAAACATTTCATCAAGTTCTCTCGTACGTTCCGCCAAAGAAATAGATAACGAAAAACGTTGTCTTTTTTACAATCAAAATACATTTTGGCAAAAGAAAGCTACTGTTACTTAGGCATGTGTACAACATAATTGTTTGTTGCAGCCAAACTGAGACCACGACGATTTAACGTTACGTTACATGTTGAAAACAGCGAGTAATTTATTCATTAGGCATACTAAATTTATCTAATTCTTGTTGCCGAACCTTCGATTTCTTTTATAAATATTGACTTAGATCTAAGGCGTACTCCGTAAAACATGATACTTGCACACTTCGTATAGATCGAGGGATTAGCATGAAGACAAGCAAGGTACAAACCAAGATTTTAAGATTCTTGATCTTACTGTTGCGCAACTCTGGATTTATGTCAGAAGCGAGAAAACATATAGCAAAAATTTCTGTGTGCTATTTTCAAATAAAAAAATTATCTGTATGAAAGAACACTTGTGATTGCTTGAGCATACTTGTAGAATTTTCCGAAAACTGCCTATTTCCCTTGACAGTCACTAAATAGCCTTAAAATCAACGTGGCAAAATTATTAGGAAAAAGATATTTTTCAAAGCATTTTACAAATATGCTCATGTGATCTCAAATATTCTTTTATACAAATATTTTATTATTTGAAAATGGCATGCAAGAATTTTTGTCACGCGTGTTTTCGCATCTGACGTTATTCCAGAGTTTCATAGCAATGGGACCAGACGCTTTGAACCAAATATTATACACGCAAGTACATACATAGTATGTCAATATGTAAAACACACTTCATTGGAAGTTTGATGTGTTCTTTGTAAAGTACCATGCCAACACTCCGAATATTAGAAATTGAAGTAGTAATTACGAATTCAGAAACGATTCTTCAAGCACATGAAATCGGATTTTAATTATTCACTCTTCCCGCACACGGAAGACGGGAGGAGGAAACTTCTTTTCGCATGGTCGATTCCTTCGCGCTACATAATTTACGATAATTAAATAAAATTAGTTAACTAAACGTTTCTTCTACCCTCTCTCTCTCTCTCTCTCTCTCTCTCTCTCTCTCTCTTGCATCATAATTATTGCTACAATGTAAAGACCGTAAGAATGTCGAGTGAATCGGATGCTACTAGCGAAGGAATCGAAGCACTCTGTAGAGGTCTTTCTAGATTTGCATATTCGCATCCGCTACCGACGATGGATTCAATTAGCTACTAAAGTCGCGAATGGATCGTACTTGGACTATACTGTATAATGGGTTTGACTACAACAGCTACTACTGATGTTCTAAGACTTCACTCACGACATCTCACTCATTCATTCTCTCTCTCCCTCTCTTTCTCTTTGGCGATGGTTAATAGGTAAAAATTAGATAATCCGGATGACCTAAAAAAACGTAGAAACGTTCTTTAGATCATTGTAGTCACTACTGTTGCGTTGAACAAGATTGATATCTCTCTCTCTTACAATTTTATATACATATAACATACACTCTACACATAAATTAGTCTACATTTTTATAAATAATCTTGTTCTTCGCAACAGTGGTATAATCTCCTAAACCGTAATTTCACGCTTATAATTAACACATCGTAGTACTCTCCGTGGCAAAATCTGCATTTCATTCATACGTCAAACCGATATCACGGGTGGTATTTTTGTTAATGACAAGTGAAACGTAGTTGTGATAACGACACATTTCATCATACACGCGCATTGTCGTAAATATCGCTGTGCGACACTTATAAGAATTTTCGCAGTCTTAGTTTGCATTCACTATCATATTGTCCTTTCCATTACCAAGGACTAATCTATCTCTCCTTTTCTACGCATGGAACTGTGTGTATGAGACTAATTAACATCTACAGATCTGCACGATACTATTGAAATATCAAGAATGAACACTGGGAAGAGAGAGGAACATATCGGCTATGAGAAGCACAATATCATTTCTAATCTTCTACATAATGATAGACATGACCGGATTGGTTTCCCAAACTTGATGGCCGCGCGAATTAGCTTCTGTCTTGATTTACAGCATTTGGCATTTTTGTGTAAATGATTTTCAGTTGGCAATACAGGAAAACAAAAACGGATCCCAAGACAAATGCAATTTTTCTGCAAAATAACAGTTCCATCTTCTTCAAATTACACGTTGCCTTCGATCTTACATCGTAACTGCGGTTCATGAGAAGTTCTTATCAGCTCCATTCGTCCGCTTTTGATTTCACCGAGCGCGAGTATTGCGCCTACGTTTATTCCCCCGACTTTTCTTCGGCTTACCGCTTTGTGCTTGACCTTCTAACTCCGAGAGTTTCCTGCTAAAATCGATTACTTCAACTCATCGTGCGACAATAAGTAAGGTTTAATCTCGCAGTCTACATGGCGATTGATTCGACGTGAATATTAGTGGTCCAGTTCAGCCTGTATCTTTGGCGAGTCTACTTCAATCAGAAAAACTTTCTCACCATTTTCCTCAGGCCGGTGCTTTTCTTCTCTTTCTTATTAGATGTGCGTGTCGCGCTGCTGCTCCTTGACTCGTCGCTCTCCTCTATCAAGCCGCGTGCGGCACTGCCGTTCGCGCTGTCGTTGGTCCGCAGCAACGGGCCCGTTGGTGTGGATGGGATAGATATGCTGTTCGAATGTTCCGAGTCTTGGTTCCAATCCCACTTTTCGCTGTTCGATAAAAGTCTCCGTTTACTTCTTGTACCCAAGGCAGTCTTCATGAAAGAGGGTGAACTCAGCTTGGCGTTCTTGAGGATACCGCTGGTCCTGAACGAGCTGTTTTTCAACACATCAATCCTTCGCTCGCTCGTGACCGACCCTTCGAGGGACTGATCTACAGCCCCTGACGATGAATTCGATTCGCTGAGCTCATCGGCATGATGACTGAGATCAGAACTTCCGTTACGGTGCGGCTCTATCCTAAGACGCACAGGCTGTGTGGTCCGTTCTATTCTCTCAGTTTGATCGTCGAGCCAACCGCTGATGATCTCAGGCGCGGATTCTGGCCTTCTGCCAGACGTATCGTGCGATTCCTTGGAGCATGGAGAATCAATGGAAGACGCTCTTCTCGACGGTAACGTCGTACCACCAGGAATCGCGTTTAATACGCTCTTGTGGCGAATCGCTTCCGGCCTCGCGTCAACATTAGCAGCTATTCTAGTTCCGCCGGCGACTGTCTCCTTCTTGCGTTTCTTTTTACGCTCTTTCTTCGTCTCATGGCATCGTTCGTTGATCATCAGCTCATGATACGTGTTGATGTGGGAAGCAATTTCGCTAGACCGTCGCTTCTTTGTCTTCTTCGCCGCGTCGTGAGAACCGAAATTTTCCGCGCTCTTACGTCGTGTGCCTTCCGTCTTCGCGTCTTTCAGTTGGATTCTTTCCTCCTCCTCGAAATCACTTGTTCTACGACAATAAGAGAGAAACAGAGTAATGACCACGACCTCGAACCATATGAGCAAAGCGTGTTGGCCGATCGCCGTTATCCGACTCTGCCAGCTGTTTTGGTCGTAAAGGAGGGTTTGAACCGACTTCGAGAGTACAGCGATTTCCTCCCTCAAAATGGCGATCTCCTCCACTCTCTTCGCCTCGCGTTCCTCACCCTTTCGGGACTCCTCGCTCATCGCGGACACCGCGCGCTCGAACGAGCGCTGCATTTCTTCGACTTGTTTTTTGTAACGACGACTCAATTCTTCTAGGTATTGCCCGCTGAGCGACATGTTTCTTTCTAAAGCCTGAAAGAAATCATAGCCAATGTTACTAAAACATTAATTATAAAAGAATATTTATAATTAAAAGTTAACAAATTTTCTTTATTTTCTAGAAGAAAATAGATTCATTTAAAACATTCCTTGAACAGTACTTTTGGCAGAAAGAAAGAAACTTTTCTTTAAACGTTCTTCACCTTTATTCTATTGGACAATCTGAGAAAAACGGACTCTTTTTGAGGTGCCGTGTTCGCTGTGGGTTGAGTAATTGACGATGCGCTGGATGCTCCGTTCTGTATGTTAGCCGTGTCGCCTTCAAAGTCCTTCAAATCGGAAAACAATGTATCCAACGTGAGATGATCCTGTGACGACAATTTAACTTCTTGCTCACTCAAATCCTTCGTCTGTTTCCCGTCTTGCTCGGCACTCTCCGATTTCTCCATTTTAACTTGCACACCCATCTCGGCGCTCTCCATATCAAGTATGAAGGAGTCGCCGGCGGTTTCTTGACTGTCGATATTCACGGGCGAAACGTTGGTCACGGTCTGCGACACCATCTCGACAGAAGTACCCGTGATTGGTGGCAGGTCCTCGGCAATCTTTAAAGTCGGTGTCGGTAAGTTCAATGACGGGGCAACAGTCGTCAGCGACTCTGCCTGCAACGTCTCTTCCGTGGGTTCCTTGCTAGGTTCCAGGATCGGCATGGACGATTCCTTACGCAAGTCCTCCTTGCTGAGCGTTTTTGTGGGCTTGATCTGCGAAGCCAAGCTCTCCGTACTGGTGGAAGTCTCTATGGTTGTCGTGCTGATGTTCTCGGTTTCCTCGTTGACATCTTGCGTAGCGCGCCGTCGGTTCTCCCTGGAGGGTGCAGTTTTACACACGGGAGAATTCGAATCTAGAGTGCACGTGGCGGTTACTTGATGATGCGAGACGACTTCGTTGTTCTGATCGGTGTCCTTGATGGACAAAACGTCCTCTTTGACGACATTCTCAGAAGTATTCACGGAGATCTCATAGCTCGTGTTCATCACCATCTTGCGCTCCTTCGTCGCTAGGACGTTGCACAACGCCACAATATACTCGGGCTTAAAGACGGATGCTAAAAAGTTCGTTTGGAGATCCTGCGCCAAATCAAATCGCGTCGCGTTGTCACGCTGGCTCTCTGCGAACCTTCCCTCTTCCTTCTGGCAAAACGAGTCGATTTCTATGCCGTGAAGGCCGCAAAGCTTGCTGTCTCTCAAAGTTCTGTTCACCAGATCGATCTTCAGTAAACCATCCAGCTGGCGGTCTCTGCAGCTTACCAATTGAAAAACACTGGCAAACTGCTGATCAGTGCAGTTGCCGCAGAGAATCGTGTACCTGGGTGTCATGCAACTCGTATACGAGTTGTCTAGGATGTTATCTCCGTCGATGCTATGCTGAATCTCCGTGATGTTGTTCCCGGTAAGATCACTGGACTTGACCAGAACCTCCGCGGCCTTCTTCACGATACTCAGCACGGCATCTCGCGCGCTGCCAAAAAGATTTCTTGACGGATCGCCGTCCTCGCTATCCAACGGCTCCTCTTCGTCGCTGTCTTCGTCGTCGTCCTCGTTTGTGTTTGCTTCTTGCAGAATCTGATCTTCCGTCTCGGTTTCCAACACTTCGAACTCGCTGGTACCGTAAGCGCGAAACAACGAGACGGGACAGAAGTGCTCGGATCCATAATGCGATTGCAGCTCAACTTTGATGAATTTACCGAAGAAATGAGGATGTAGCGCGAAGCTCTGAACATCCTTCACATCCTTAGCCGTGAACTGACCGACCGGACTCCAGTCTCTGGTGGGAAAGCGGTCGCTCACATAAACGGAGAAGTCCTTCGGCGACGAGCTGAAGAGCTCAAAGTTCGCCAGTTCGATCTTTTTCGCCTGGATCGCCTCGCAGAGCTCGACCACGAACCAAACGCGCGACGTACATGCGTTCAGCATATATTCGTCTCTGGTGGACACCAGAACGTTTTTGGCACCACTGGCTTCAGGATTCACCGCCACGATCTTGGCACCGCAGTCGGGCGAGGCGTAGTTCTTGGAACGTACTTTCATGCCGCTCACACTTCGTCCTGGGCCACCTGGTGTCTGCACGGAGGCATTTGGATGAGCTGTAAAACATATTGGCTACTGTAGACCAAATTGTCTGTACAACAATCTTCGATTTCTACATAAAATCCCTTTAACAAAGTTTATTTATTAAGAATCTGGTATAGAAAATGATTAACAATGATGTCTATATATCAGTTGATATTAATTAAATCTTCCTCAGTTTAATAATTCACTTGAATAAATATGTTTCAATTCAACTAATTACATTCATTAAGATCAATCATCAGTTGAACGGTCTTTGATTGAATTTGTTGAAATAAATTGTCAATTAAACGGTCTCCAGTTGAATTGACTCACATTAATCGTTTTAAAGACACAATAATTGATGAGAAAAGTGATTAATTATTTACCCTGCTCTGTATTACATGTATATGATGTCTATTAAAAATCGAATTATACTTTTTGATCTTAATGCGTAAATTTCATTTCTTGAGGATTTCCATGGAAAAAAATTCGGTCTGAATATAAGAGAATTCGACTTGGATCATCTATAAAAATATCAAAATGATATCTTTGATACGAATGATTTCATAAATATCCTAGTTAGACACGAGGACGCTCACTCTTCTTCTTTTCTGCCTCTTCCAAACGCTTCTGTGCCCATTCGCTGAAGGAAGGTATATCCTCATGCGGATCGGTAGGACCTGAGGAAACGAGGCCGTCCAGTATAACTGCTGCGGTCTCGTCCCTGCTACCGCCGACCAATTGCGCCCGGGCTGCCGTGTCGTTCAATTCTGACGCCGTGGTGAACGTGTCGTCAACCCTGGGCATCTCATCGGACATGACATGGCCGACCTCATCTTCTACCCTCAGTTCCAAGTCGTTCACGTTGATCTTTTGCTCAGCTCTGACGATCACCACGACTTCCGGCGTCTCCTCGGAGATCTTTTTCAGGAGGAGTACCTCGTCCTGCTCGACATCGGTGATGTTTGGCGACTCCGTCGTGTCGTCGACGGTTGGTGGCGGTGGGATCTGCGTCGTAGGTAATGTCTCCTTCAGCTCAGGCTGCCCGACACCGCCGCTCAGCAGAGAAGAGTTCTTCGTGGATGACCTCGAAGACAACTCCCGGTTGATCTTTGGCTCAGCCAAGCTCTGCAACTCCGCCGCTGCAGTGTCCACCAGCGTCAGCACCACCGCCTGCCCGGTCTCGGAGATTCTATGAACAGAGAGGATCGCGTTGTCTCGTTATTGGCGATGCTCACGCCGCAAATCGTACACTCTGCCGTGCAGCGTGACGTATCTTTGCAAAGATGGCATTTCACTGCGCATCTCGACTGGTTCCGTTTAGTAATCTTATGGAACGAGTTCCGCTGCATTTCAACTAGCCCGCGTGGCGTGCATAATAGCGAGTAACAGACTGTAACACTCTCCTGAATAACGAAACGAAAGGATATTTTCCGATGCATCGAATTTTTCGCTATTACAAAATGGCAATGCGTAATTTAATATCGTATACATTTAACGTATGATGCATGCTAATGAGGACTGAATGAATCGAGAGGAATCTATACACGTACGATAGAATCTTCGATTGCAGTCCTCAGTGGAACGTATCGTACTCGCGAATATGCGAAATATATAACTGCTGTAGTAATCACTATCCCACGTTAACGAAATCACTTTCAATTAGAATATATTACGCATCAATTAACAAATCGATCGATACTCTAATCAAAATAACAGTTCATATTAACAGACACGGGTACACATACATTTCTGCATAAATACATTTAGATTCCCACATGAAGATCTGTCTCCGCGGATCGTTTTGAACCGAGAAATATGTTAAATCACTCCTCAGTAATGTATCTTTTGAAACAAACTTCTCCCGTTCAATCGAGCACGAACTACCGAAACTCTTTAAAGATCTCAGTCTCCTGAAGACGCATTCTAGCCGCGAAAGAAAAAAAAGAATTTATATTCGTCTAAGAGGCGAGCGATGATCGTTGAGCGCGCGCCAACATTTCGAAGGGATTCCGTGCCGAGGTCTAACGCAAGGAGACGATCTTGATACAACGTTTTCCTCTCACCGATGATAGAGGCATGTGGGAATACACCATAAGGCGGCCAGTACTGTCAAGTAGAGGGCGGCCGCTCGAAGAAGATGTCTGGGCTGCCCGGCGGAATTGTCGACCCAGTGCAGAGGACATCCACCGTTGTTGTTCTTGACGATACCTTTGGCCATGACCTTAGGCTGAAGCACGCACGACGGTCACGACTTCGGCGTTGCCTTGCCTCGTCTCGTCGCGACTCCTCGTTGTTGTTCCCACTTGTTCACCATTTTCCTATTCCTCCACCTTCGTGCGTGCTCGCGCACAAAAAGCGTTCACTTTTCGCGATAGTTTTTTATGCCGGGAGAAGAAACTTCGCGCATATCACCACTCGTTGCATTACGAGCCGTCGTCGTCGCCGTCGAACCGATTTCTATTTCACTAAACAGTCGTAATCGAAGAGCTGAGACACGCCGCGCGTATATACACACAGAAAAATACTATTCTATTGCTAAGACAAGTGATCGCTCAGTTTACTTTCCTCCTCTTAAGTAATGATTATCTTCAACAAACAAAGAATATTCTCTTTGGTAATACTCTTAAAATATATATAGAAAAAAAGAAAATTCTTGTTTTGAAAATACCTTTATTTTTAACATGTAAATTTTTAAGTGAGATTACATAGCGCGCGGTTGAACGAAGATACGTTACTCGATATATATTTTATATGTAAAATTTGAGAAAAACTCATAAAGAGTTTGCTCTCTTTACAAGAATATTATGAAACTTCTACGAAGAAAAAGTTTGCTCGACTTTGCGTAGTAAGCAAACCGAATTTTCAATTTAATATTTTTTATTGTAATTGTAAACCTAATAGAGGATTTAGAATGTATTTCGAATAAATTTGACGCTTGTGATAAACTTGTTATAGATTTGCGGATACATAAACTTATGAGGTACCATACGGATAAATGTTTCTTACTTCTATTCATGTTCATTTCAAATGTTTCTACTTCAAACAAGTAATATTTACTTGAATGCAATATGTATTTTTCTGTGTCACCTTGTACGTGTCACCTTGTCTTCGCGAAAACCGTGTGTAGCGATCTGTCGCGTCCTGTGGCAGGACTGAATCTAGCGACGCATAAATTCTTTATCGCGGAGTCAACACAAAGTGTCACCGGACCGCGCCAAATGCGAAATCTAAAATACCGATACCGGTGTAGAGTAACGAGAGTGATTCTCTTTCTCTTTCTCTCTTCCCCCCCCCCCCC
>NW_022639685.1:23071-36041 GCF_010583005.1 Odontomachus brunneus
TCGAATATATTTTCGACAACCGGGACAACACACGCCAAGCAGACAGAGAGAAAGAGCGATCTCGTTCCAGAATTCGATGGAATTCTACGTGGATTCTCTGTGGATGCGTCCGGTAATTCCGGAAATAAATAGCCGTACACGCGGACAGGGTCGACCAACAGCTATCGATAAAGTGCCGCGATCTGGTCGATTGATATTACATACACTCGATTAAAAAAAAAACTTGATGCCTCATATAGATTTGAGTGTGCCGTTTACGAGAATCGTTCACGCCAAAGACCACGGCTGTTTATTCCGGCATTATCTGTACGGCGCGTGTTCAATTAAGAGGCACGAGCCGTGTGACATTTATTATCGATGCCTATATATACGTCTGGAATGGCCGCTGTTGGGGATGCCGCTGACATGCATATTCAATGCTCGGGATTGGTTCGAGAGCGTAGAGAGATCGCACGCGTGTCTCTCTGTCACATCGCGTCGGAGCTAATCACCGTCAATGTTAGCTGATAATGATTCCATCGAATTGAGAGAGCCCGTCCTCTCGTTCAATCTAATTCATCCTTAATCCTTGGAAAGCCGAGACTGTCCGCTTTTGCGCGACTTGTAACACTGACATCGCATTGTGAGACGTTCATTTATACTTGCATTCGATACATCAAAGGATTTATCGCTCCCTCATCTGTTTCCACTCATCTCTCACGTGGTGTGGAATCGCTCGCGAAAAATATTTTTGCATCTCGACACGATAATATAAATCTTGTCGTGATTTGACAGCTCGTATACGTACACGTGATATCGTTGCCGGCAATATATTCCCGATGATGCGTTAAACGCTCGAACTTCGCGTGAAATACTTCGCACCAAGGCAAGAAGCACCAAGGAACGATATTACCGGTTTGGCTAATGGTCCGCGTACAACTAATTAGAAAGTTCCAATATTCGCGTACTCGCTTTAATCGCGCATACGTGAGAACAAAGATACGCTTTAAATGTAAATTGACACTGACCGCGGAATACAATAAAACGTCGCCAAAGTTTAGACCGCAAGTTAAAGGTACCAATTCCAGAACAAGTACCTAATTTTGAACATTGTTATTATTTCGGTCTTTAAATACGAATATTTAAACTTCCCACATAGTATATACCTACATATATTGAAAGTGTAGATATTCGTATTTAAAGAGCGAAATAATAAGCATGTTCAAATTTAATCATAGATATTTTATTATTTTGGTTTTTAAACATGAATATTTAAGCATTTTGTATAGGATATATGTATACATTCAACATATGTATGCCTATTTTATGTTAAAAATTTTAATATTAGTATTTAAAGAGCAATAAGAATTTTTCCTAGGCATTCTTGTTGTTTTGGTCTTTAAATACGAATATTTCAGCATAGCAGGTGAATATTTCAACTATAGGATATATGTATTGTCTCTATGCTAAAAGCTGAAATATTCGTATTCAAAAAGCAAAACACAATAAAAATGTCCAGGATTATATATATACGTTCACAGACACTGGTACTTTTATCTTACATTCAGCGCGACTGCCGGGGCCGTTTACAAAGTGCATTGTGCAGTGTATAAACCACGGGACGACGGGAAAATCGACTTCCGTGCGCAGCTTCCGCTTAAAAAGAACGATTATATCTCTATTACGACGATGCCTTCGAAAACGACCGACTTATCGCGTGTGCATTTAATCGGAACGAATGGCGCATTGTGGACAAACCCCGCAGACGGAGGCGATGTCACCGTGAATGGTAAAAGCCTCGTCGAGATCGTTTCACGGTCTGGCGAACATCGATCAATGAGCGAGCCGGTTTGCAAGAGCGACCCGCCGCCGCGCTGAGAAACCGCGATGCTGTCTACTGTCAGTTCGCGGGCTTAACCCGTTCGCGAATGTTACGATTGAGGATCTCCCCGGCTAAACTAATGAAGGCAGCGGTGAAAATGGTCGTCGGACGCCAAAATAGACACGGGGGAGCTGTGAGGACGAGGGGGAAGGACGTGTCTCGCGCGGGGCTAATAATGAAAGATGAAGAGATAGGAGTAGCGCGATGTACAACGTGCAAAAATGTATTGCTTTCTATCAGCGACCTGCTTTCGATACTGACGCGATGGGCGCGAACGCGGCGAGCTCGATGTATTCCCCTATTCAAAAGGAAAATAATCACGTTCACAGGGGACCAACGAATTCATTCATCATTCACGGATAACGTGCGCGGACTGAGCGACGCGACGCTTTATGAGGCCGCGGTGAATTGAATCGGAGAGAAACCGATTTGGATGACGAGATTTCATAAAAAGCCTGCGCGAAATTGCCGCGGTAATTTAAAGAATTCCAGATAACCGCGAACTTTTGCATTTCCATTAGCAGCCGTTGGGGAAGCACGCGATGTCATTTTCCATGCAAATGATTTAAATACGTAGGATAGAGAGTGTCGGGGCGAAACGCGCCCTCGAATAACGATTCGGAATGCGCGCTCGTGCGTGTGTTAACGTACGTGAAATATATAAAACACACGCCAGCACAGATGCGCGATCGTTGCGCGTTATTCGCGGGTAGAATACGCCCGAACGCACGCGCGCTTAAAATAAAATTTAATGATTTCGCGATTTCACTCGCGTTTTCACTGGTTTATCGTCTATTACCTTGCAACCGCCGATAATTCGGCAAAGCTGCACGATCAGAGCAGCGATTGTTCGGGCGAACCGGCGAACGGTATGTTACCGTCGACGCCTATGCATAGCGCGATAATTTTTCGCGTCGGGGGGCACGCGACACGTTCGCAGCTGCGAGCCACCGCAGGTTTCATTCATAAGTTACAATCATTTCACGTAGGCAGGCGAAATGGTCAATGACGCATTTCCCGTTTCTTCAATGGGCTATTAATAACGCTTCGTGATTCAGGAGTCATTCACCGTGCCGATTGTTACGTAACTCAATTACGTGTATATGCATCTGTACGCGACATCGGGCTGTTACAATGCAAAGAAATACAGACAGACGAAATGTTCGAACGAAAACGCCCGTGTGCGTCGTCTATCAAACTCTATTTTCACTATTATCCTCTAGCCGCGTCGCTATGAATTAAATTATACATAGAAAAAACGTTTGATTGAATTAATTAAATTTCTGGTAAAATATGAAGGAACTAATATAAGAAAATATATAAGGAACTATATAAGAAAACACATATTTGCGCTTGCAGTTGATAGAATTTTGCCCAAGTTAACCAAAAGTCTTGTTAACTTGAACTATTAACTTTGACTGAAATTTTTAGTTTGTTTATATATTTCACCAGAGATTTGGATAATCTAACCACTTTTCCATATATGGTATCGATTAAACGGATGCAAAATTCGGATTTCAAAGATCCAATCCAGATATAAGACTTGAAAAATTAAAATAGTTTTTCATTTGCTTTCATAGAAAAGAAGAACATTCTTATTTTGAAATATCTTTATTTCTAACATGTCAAATTCATATAAGAAAATGAGTCACATATAATCAAAATATTTTATACGTGTGTAACTCAACAAAAAATATATATATTCATATTAAAAAATAATTTTCATGAATAAAAAGCAAAATATTAGACTCAGAATATGGTGTTTTTAAATGTCGGAAGAAATTAACATTACTATGAAAATAATCACATATTATACTTATTATGAGACCATTATAACATTCAAATAAAATGATAACATTGTTAAAACCTGGGGTTCTAAAATTCTTTTAATAAAATTATATATCGCTGTTTATATATAAAACAATGATTATTAATTTAAAAATGTTAGTTTTAAATAAATATTAATTTTTTTTCTGTATTATTATTGCGTTATGTGTGCCAGATCTCATTGGTCCTTTTATGTACAATTGTCAATAATTCGCGGTGTTAATTATTAAAGACAGCTGTTCTATTCTCTCCTCCGCGGAAACAAGGTGCGACGAGGCGAAATTTCATCGAAACATCATCATTCATTTTATCTGAGAAAGGCATGCACATCGTCGGCGTCTGCGTGAGTTCAGAACATCACACGCATGTAATGTAAGCGTAATACACTACATCATAAATTACGCCCTCGAGAACTATCTCGACTATTGATGATTATGATCGCCACATCGTATAATGCAAGCCAGGCCATTGTTAATTCAGACAAAACAATTATCCTCCCGCCAGATAACTGGAATCCAATAATACACGTACGGCGATTTTTACATTTTATTATAACGACGCTGCGCGCGCGTGCACGTTAAAGCGGAAAATCGATGTTTAACATAAAAAATTTCATTTCGTTTCAATCGTTATTTCGCGTTGAGCGTATACACGAGAAGGGAGCGCGGTGAGGGGTTTAGAAAAGCTTCGCGAATCGTCGCGTTTAACGATCCAGCGTACGGCGAATAAGCACAGACGGGGTAGAAATATGCGAACGTATGTACGGTGCACGCGCAGGGACGTGAAACAGGATGGCATTGTATGCGCGTGTACGTTCGGAACATTCGTATAACGTCACCGGTATACAATGACGTTATTTACGCCATAAACTGTGTTTGCATACGCCTATTAAATAGGACATTAAACGCGACCGTATTTAACGCGCGCGTATAATTCAGCTTCCAGTTCTAATCCGTCGGGGGACATGTAGCGGAACCCAAGCGCGAATTCTGAATGTATTTACGCGCAAATTCGCCGTAGGAACGAGTAGTGTCTGAGGTAAAAAGTTGAGCGAGTATACAACGAAGGGAAACTCGTGTTTCATTGAAATCACACAGACACTCCGACACGGAAGCGCAAGAAGACGCGAGACGGGCATCACCGATGTCTGATGTACTGCGTTTGGTAAAAGATATATAAACCTAAAAACTGTTTGAGAGGGAATTTTACCTGGTGGAATGAATGCGCGCGGAAATACGCTGAAAAATATATGAGGTAATAAAAATGCCAACTCCTAGACACGTGTATAATTTTACACATTCTTATTGTATTGGTCTTTGAATACAAATATTTTAATTTTCAACATAGAATATACGTATATGTTCTATATATATACATATATTTTATTTTGAAAATGTAAATATTGGTATTTAAATTAAATATTTTAAATTAAATTTTTAGCATATTTTAATCGAGGATATTAAATTGAGACAAAAATTCGCTTACTACATAGAATACCCAAATAACATCTTCTCTGATAATAAGACCTTTTTTTCCTATAATATTTTTATGAAGATAATAAATATTTCTTTTGGGTACATGAACTTCTTTAAAATTTGCGATGTGCATATTTCAACACTATCATCAAGAAAATATTCTTTGTTGAAAATTATTGCTTCAGGGAAAGACACTAAATTAAATATTCGCTTTTCTTAGCAGTAAAATGACATTTTTTCCTGTGTAATTTTATTTTACGCATCTTGAGAAATTTTGCACATCAGAAATGAAATATTCCATTCTAATATTTAACTTGAAGAATACGCTTTGTGCGTTTATTAAACTTACGGAGAACTCTCCCACGATCTAACCAGTCCGGAGATTTTTTGTACATATCTAATTCGCTTACTCTCTGATCCTGATATTACGTGCAAGCAAAGTCTGCACGTGTGCGATGTCTACACTAAAAATTCCGATAAAAATGGTCCAAACGGTGGGGTATATTTCGTTGTGCAACGATTCTCTCGTGAATATGGCCGAGGAGCCGGGTGGTCGCCGTGCTGGAGGGAAGTCGGCCAACTGGTTCGGGAAGGCCGTGGGTTTTCTTGGCGCGCGTATACGAACGTGTTTGTCAAACACGTGAGGCTCTTATCGCAGCAAGAAAAAGATCGTTCTCAAACGTGACCGCGAGACCGAGCGGCGGTGGCGGCAACCGGCAAAACTTTCCTCTCGCGCCGAGATTTATGAATAATTGATGCACCAAAGCTCTTCACTGCATCGGACGCGCCGTACATATCCGCATAAATCCGCGACAAGTCGCAACTAGAGCGGCCCCCGGGCGATATACACGCCGCGTTCGGAGAAAGCATCTCTCCTCTTCACCCACATCGCTCGTTATACAAACACTATTTCTTTTTTTTTTTGTATTCGTGTCTACGATGTGTGTATACTGTGCGGCATAAAACTTTCAGAGCTTATTCAGCGGGAATATTGCAGTATCCTGTCCGACACCGCTTGTTATTTATTCACGGACAGGTTGCACGATAACGTTCAGTGGCATTTGTTTAATTTTTGCCGTTCAACTCTCGGCGGATGTGTATGTGAACGTTATAAAACGATAGATACGAGATAGACAGTTCTTTTTTATCTCTCATTAAATAAAAGGTTGAAGAGAGTGTCTTGATGGGTGTGAGTATATATAGATCTAAACAGCGAATGAATAAGCTCGTTCTTCACGCCACAGTTGCAAAAATATCAATTCACATTTTCTCAATTTAATCATTGATTGGAACAGATATGTTCCAAAAAAAACAATTCACATTTTCTCAATTTAATCATTGATTGGAACAGATATGTTCAAAAATATCAATTCACATTTTCTCAATTTAATCATTGATTGGAACAGATATGTTCCAAAAAAAACAATTCACATTTTCTCAATTTAATCATTGATTGGAACAGATATGTTCAAAAATATCAATTCACATTTTCTCAATTTAATCATTGATTGGAACAGATATGTTTTAATTTAAGTGATTGGCGATTGATTCGAGCAAAATCAATTGAGGAATGTTTCATTGACGATTGATTTCAAGATAAATTCAATCAAAGACCGTTCACGATTGATTGAGCGAGTGAAAGAAATCTAAAATCGTTCAATTAATAATTAAATTTAGCAAATTTAATTAACTTCCTTTAACTGAAATGTTTGAACTTAGAAAATTGAATTGAAGGTAGTTTTATTGACGATTGCTATGAGCAAATTTAATAGATTCAATCCAAGAGTGTTCAATTACTCAATTATTCAATGTTACAATTGATTTTGTGAATAATATTTATACCCTGAGAGAAAAGATGATTATGTTAATGAGATTTTGTACAAACAAACAAAATTTATTCAAGCAAACGTTTAGTCGATTGAACGATGAGTTATCAATTGATTCAGTGTTTGCAATTTGGTCAGAATAACTATATCAACGCAACTTATTGTTGCACTAACGCGTAATTTGTTCAACAAATATAATATTTCTTTAAAGATGATCATCGATTTTGTCGCTTTTTTCTCAATATACTCGGGGCATTGTAACGCCATAACAGAAGTCGATTAAGAAGCGCTAAGTAGAAGCCGCATTGGGAAGAGGAAGGGGGATATTAGTCATGTCAATCATCACCGAACAATCTTTGATTGAATCGATCGAATTTGCTCATAGAAATCATCAATACAACAGTAAAATTTCCTAAGTTTTTTAGTTAAATTTCCTAAGTTTAATTGTGAATTAAACAGTCTTTAATTAAATACGCTAAGCACAATCGTTAATAAAAATCAATAAAACGTCTTTAATTGTTGAGTTCAATTATTAATTAAATGACCTTTGATGAAATTCTTTGAAATAATAAATCGCCAGTTAAATGATCTTCGATTGAATTTGTTGAGATTAATTGTCAATGAAACGGTTCCCGATTGACTTGGTCCCGATCGTATCAGTCGTCCGTTAAACACGATAATCAATTGAAAATGTAATTAATTGCTCGCAACTCTGTTCCATGCGTGGCACGTGTTAATAAGAGATACTCGGCATACCGAAACATTTGACGTGTGTGAAAGTAAGATCGCAAAAAATCAAGAGAAATTCGATCCACGTGAGAACGCAAAGCATGCGAAAGAACGGACGGAGCATTTAACGCGTGGAAAAATCGAAAAAGATCAGAGGAGAGTGCTGGTTAAAATAACATAAGCGGCTTTATATTGATAGGAATCGTCAACCGTTCGGAAGAATGGAAGATCGCGCGAGCGTGCTCTGGTAGGTCGCGCGCGGAAGGAACACGGGAAGTAAGAGAAGCCAATTCGTCAAAATAGAAAGCCAAACTAACGATTAGACGGACGGATCGCGTTTGTTGCTATAATTCATATAAATACGACGTGTTTTCCGTGCCTTCGCGCGTGAAGGAAATAGCCAATAAGCGCGATTAGAGTGACAAGGAAAGCGCGCTTTGCCGCGCTATTTTACAACTCATAAATCCGCGCGAAGAATCGAGACGGGAGATTTACGCTCGGTGATCCGGTAAATAGCAGTCAATGGTGAAAACACAATTATTAACTAGAGAAATTTATTCGCTAGAAAACGAAGCCGCGCGCTCGCTCGCGCTCGCGTACGTATCGGGCTTATAAACCTGTCAGTAGTAACTGGAACGACCCCTGGAGCGATCCAGGCCAGTTTTTCCTCTTCGCGCGTCTTTTGCTCATTATAAACAAGTTATAGTTACATAGTGTACCGTTGCCGCGAAGGCGCACTCGTTAGTCGCGAATTACACTACGTCGATGTAACGCACGGGAGAAATATCATCGCGACAGTTAATCGCGCAGATTAGGCGTCTTAATTGCCGTCAAGATAACCCAATTAACGCGAATCGTAATTAAGGGAACATGAGCGCGGAAGAATTAACTGGAATCACGAGAAGCCGAGCAGGAGAGACTGCAAAGTGTCGTTGACGCCTTAATAAGCGCGAAGATACGGAACTAATAGAATGTAAAGAGAGAAGCGCGCACCAGAGAGAGAAAGGGGGAGAGAAAGAGAGATAAGATTGTAAACTTTTGAGCTAACAAAATAGAGGAGAATGAAATTGGAATAAGTTGGTAATGCAAGCATGCAATTATAAACCGCGCCGTAGGAACTTCGTAAAATTACATGAACTTTTTTTCATCTTCCGATCTCTCGCGGAATACGCGAAGAGGTTTCGGATATTCGTCGACGTTATCGTATGCCAAGACTAATTAAAGGGTAGGCAGTTATTTATGACAGATAAGTCATTAGACGAGACTCACGCGAGTCGCGCATCGATCATTAGAATTTTCGCAAACGCTGCTCCATGCGACGTAAACGCGAGCTGTACGCGGTGCAGCTCAATGTCGACGTCGAATAAATGATGCACGTTCGATCGAAAAATCATTAACTCCTGTCTACCTTCATGTTTCATCGTGAGCATCGATCAAATGTGCAACCGAGATCAAGTTTACTTCTCTTCATGAAATGCGACGTCTGTACACAATCGTTGTATAATTCATCTCGGATATACTTAACAAGATCGCGAGAAGCTATCTCAGGTATTCCGGATATTTCAGCAATTGCGAAATTTTCCTAAGGAATCGTCTGTTCCTGTGCGAGAACACGAAGCGTGGATAATGCGTAACTCGCGAGAAATCGCGAGTTCAGCGTGTAAAAGTTTCGATTGCCACTAATAACACCGCTACCTGATTCTCACTCTTCTTATCTTCCCGACAGACTGATGTAAATTTCACAGTAACTTTGAGTCTCTTATGATTGTTTGCACTATCTATCTATCATATCTATCTATCATATATCGAATGATGAAATAGAAATATAAAAAGAAAAATATAAAAATTTTATTATATAAAATAATCATGTTAAATATAATATGAACATTTGAGTGTAGCAAATTCGCTGCCACATGAATATACAGTTAATTCAATATATTTACTTCATTAATGTAATTAATAGAATTGTAAATTTCCATCATCGATTGTTCCACGTCGTGATAATCAGGAAAGACTATCTGAGATTGTTTTGATCTTTAAGTACAAATATTTAAACTTTCAACATAGAGCACTTTCAACAAAACAACAAGAATTAGGTTGTTGGTGTTATTAGTGTCCTCTGACATTAATACACACAGAAAAATATATACTACGTTCGCGTAAACGTTACTTATTTCAGGTATTTCATAAGTTTATATATCCGCAAATTTATTATAGGTTCGTCGCAAGCATAGAATTTATTCAAATACATTCTGAATCTTAGTAAGAATGTAACACTTTAATAAAGAAAATCAAATTAAAACAGGTTTGCTTATTACATAGTGTCGAATCAACTTTTTTCTTCGATAAAGTTTTATCGTATTGCAAAGAGAATATATTCTTCTTTTCAGAGTAAACGACAATGAACTTTTCTCGAATTTGTGACGAGTATATTTTAAAACTATTGTCAAGAAAATATTCCTTGTTGAAGGTGACCGCATTACTCAATAGAAGGGAAGTAAACTGAACAATTGCTTTTCTTAGCAGTAGAATGCTATTAGAGAGCTATTTTTCTGTGTGTATATATTTTTACTGTACGACGCGTCAAAACCTCCGTAACCGAACAATTAGATTGTACACGCGTAATTGAATGCACTCGGAGATCTCTCGGAGGTGCACGCTTTCTCAATCGGATATCGATGGCTCTTTGTGGAGGCACTAAATAATGTTCCTGTTCATATTAGCGCGCGTCCTCCATTGCGTGTACTTAGGCGATCGATAAATCTCGAGTGACAGCGAAATCATGAAGTGACTACATACGAAAGTAGCTTGGAAATTCTATCGACTTAGCGGCTTTCTAAGTAGCCTTTTCTCGTGAGCCGCATAAAAATACAGGAGTGTACGGGTATAGATCCTTTCTAAAATTACACCCCCGTTCTATCGTTGCAATAAAGACCGCCTAATCGGGTAAGTCAATCGCGACTCTTTCCGTCCATCATTCTGTGACGAAGCGTTTCATCTGTGTGTGTGTCCATAAATAAACCCGTAATATGTAGCACTTTTTCTTGTGGTGTTGAAGCCATTTTTGAATATTTATCAATACCACATATTCTCTTAACCGGTTTGGTCTCATCTATTGATCACACTTAAAGATCTCCTTATCGTTATAACAAGACGACAAAATTACGACGCATTGCGTTTCTCACACAAATGTGTATAATCGTTTAAAGATCAGTTCGCACACGTTTTATCGAACGATGTTGCACGCTTTAAATTGTCAGAATTGAAAGCTTCTGTAATGAAATAAGGATTTTGTTGTCGAAACGAAACTTTAGTATACTGGGCTAAAAGTTAAAATGGGAACTAAATGTTTAGTAATTGCAGCCGTAGAGTTTAATTACTGCTTATATGTTTTGCATCACTGACATGTCCTACATCACCCAAGTAAAAAAACATGGTAATGCCGATTAAATGGTATGTATCAAATATTTTAGTTCCAAATTAAAAAATAAATTTTTTCAGCGTGCTTATATGTATGCGCAGTGATATCGATTATAGATATGTAAAAATTATTTCTTAAAATAATATTTTGTAATTTGAAATAAATTCCTTCTTCCAAATTTCACAAATGTCGCGCTCTGTACTGTCGGCCTCTGCTATAACCGACTGCTGCGCGCGTACGCATCTGCTTTCAATCCTGACAACTTGAAGCGCTGCAACGCTGATTCGATAAAAATCGATTTGCAACCTATTTGCAACCAGCTATACAGCCAATCGAACATAATCTCGTATAATAAACGTATCTGGATTGATTAACGGAGTGGGATGCGTTATCCGCTTTTGAGATTTCGTAATTTTGTGGTTGCGCGAACGGGAGCATTCGGCTCTCTAATTACAGGCGAGATTCGGCATTACAACGAAATTATACGAATCAATCTATGACGGACGAATTAGAAGATGCAATATTGCAGCTAAAGCCGCGCGTAAGTGCGGCTCGGCGAATGTAAAATAACGGAATCAGTGCGCAGGACGAGCTTAATGCCGTATAATTAGTATTCGCTAGATCCCGGGACTTGGAGACTGCAATCGCGTCGATAACGTTCGCTATGCACGAAGAAATGGCACAATATTATGAGGATCATCCAAAAGGGACATATTCGTGTTTAACATTTCGCGGACGACGTAACGGTCTTGTCGCGAGTACACGTCCGACAGGCCTCGAGAACCGGGAGTCTATTTGTTAGTTAACACACAGCCCAGAAACCATTAAGTCACTATTCATCAATGAAAGTCGTATGATTGATGATTATAATGAAGGAGGCGGATGAAAATTGATTGCGCCCCTTTCTCGACGAGTCATGACTTAAGCGATAATAAATACCTCCCCCTCGCGCGAGAAATCCGCTTGATGTTTACACGGATAACGGACGTACAGATTGACGCTCAATGACGGAAATAAATGCGACAAACTCGTAATTGTGCGCGCCGATTGCTCCGACGACTCGTTCCCTCCGACGAACCTTCTCCGATACGGGATCGCGATTTCTCTCGACTGACAAATCGTAGAAGCCGATCGCGTACTTTGAGATCGATCGGATATCGAGCGTTCGCTCAATTGAGACTCGCCCACTTTTTAATTACCGGTGAAAACTGGCACGGAAATTCGCAGCGCGGTGGGCAGTGAACTGTCTTCGCGCCGTGGAAACCGGAATGTGCCATTGTTTCTCTCGATAGAAGAACAAGTATTTCGATAAAATCAAGGTGACAAATAGAAAGACGAGTTTGTTAGAGAGATTGCCGGATATTAATCTTCCTAGCCCATCATTATGCACGGTGCGGCATGTCGCTTCTGAAAGATAGATTGCTCGTTAAACTTCCACGGATTTATGAGATTGGATCAGGGTTATTTAATCAATTTGAAATACAGTTATTAAAGCACACAAGCGAGACAAGCTTTAAAGCAAAAATAGCAATATTCAGGCACGTACTTAATCTTGAGCGCTCTTATTGTTTAGGTCTTTAAATATGAATATTTAAACTTTTAATAAAAAAATTATATATATGTATTAAACATATATATTCTATGTAGAAGTGTATTATCTATGTATTTAAATATTTGCATTTAAAGACCAAAACAATAAGAATTCTAAATATAATTTTGGGCATTGTTATTATTTTGGTCCTTTTTAAACATGAGTATTTAAACTTTTAACATAAAGTATATATATATATATATATATATATATATATATATATATATATATATATATATA
>NW_022639685.1:36247-89407 GCF_010583005.1 Odontomachus brunneus
ATATATATATATATATATATATATATATATATATATATATATATATATATATATATAGAATATATGCATATGTATCCTATATGGAAAATTTAAATATTTGTGTTGAAAGAGTAAAACAATAAAAATATTCACTTGATACGTGTGCAAAAATTGTTACTTTTACGTTGCAGACAAATTTTGTTACAATATTTTGCTATGCAAACTGCACCATTTGTTACAACCATATTTGCCGCACTTTATTAAAAAAAAAAAAAGAAAATACAAAATACAACTACTAAAATGTCTTAATAAGAGCACAACTGTGAAGCCGCGCTGTCGACACGGCCTCATTACGGGATGATGATTTTTACGAGAACAGATTTATAGAACGCGCACATGCCCGCGCCGTAAACGCGAACCTGATTAGCACTAAATCTTGCGGGGAAGGGAAAAGAGCGTGATATCACGCGGCTGTGTGTGCGCGCGCACTCGCGTCTCGGCTTTTCTCTTCCTCTTCTCGTTTGGGCGCGGTGAGAGACGCGACCCACGCGAAACTTAACAATCGTTCTGTCGCGTAAAAATAAAATTCCTCATAGTTAGGCACGTTCCAAGGCGTGTCTGGCCATCGAGTCACGCGGGTATTGGCTTCCACGTGCCTTTGTCGTCGTGAAGTCGATCGATCGTCTTGTGCGATTAGTCGACGCGCCGCGACCAGGTCGTCAGAATACATGTGCGGCATAAACGCACACAACGAACGAGCACATGTGCCGAAACAGAAACGTGACTTGTCGCGACACCATATGAGAACACTCGCACTCATTACTGCATCTTACGGTGCTACGTTGCACCGTACTGTGTATACGTGTAAATTAATTATCAAATTGAGGGGAGTTTCCTGCGAGAAGAATGGAAATGCAATGAATGAGGCGTCTCTTGTCTCTATATTGCTAACATGTTTACATTGTAAATGATGAAGGTATGAAAATGTATATTGTATAATATAGCAAGCATCGTATATGAAAAGATATATCGTACAATATAGCAAGCATGAGGAAAACGCGTCTGCCACTTTAAGCAGTCTCTCTCTCTCTCTCTCTCTCTCTCTCTCTCTATATATATATATATATATATATATATATATATATATATATATATATATATATCTACGTGTTGGACGTCATCGACGTGGATTATGAGGTTCCACGGTTGCAACAGCTACACGACTACACGTTGCGGTTAATACCACACTGATCGACACACCTCGATACTTCCCTAGCGACATGAACGGCTTCGTAAGACCCTCAATAAAACTAATGCAACACATAACAAGAGCTTCATCAAACAACATCAGCACTTAGCTGCTGCTTGTATCTCTCGCATTGGAAACTTTTTATGCATAAATCCATATAAATATATTACATAAAATTTTTGCGAAATCGCATAAATGGCCATAAGATATTTCTTTAGATAATATACGGAATGTCATGAATTTATGCTTTATGGAGAATATTTTACATATATTTGAAAACAAGATTTGGTGATAATCATTAGGCCTGGATAATAATTACCAGATATTTTGGTGAAATAGTTTCAATTAAACGTGTAGGTAAATACATAATTAATAAGTAATTAAATAATTAGATAAATATTAGCAAATAACATTAGCAAGACTTGATAACTGTTGCTAAGACTTGGTAACTATTATCAATTTATCAGTGGTACGTATCAGCAAACAGTTTGTTAAATAAAATTATATTGTTTAGCAATACTTACCACAATTATGTAATAAATATACGAAATGATCAAATTGTAACTTTGGTAACAGTCAAACTATTTTGTAATTATTACTAAATTATTTGCTATTATTTACCAAACCACATTTATAATTAGTTCCACTGAATTAAGAATTTGTCTCATCAAACATTTTGTAATTATTGAGGATTGATTATCATCAATATTTGCAATATTTAATATTACCAAATTACCAAATATTGCTAAAATGCTCAAACAAATGCATTTGTCAACTATTTATATAATAAAAGATTTATATAATAAAATTATTTTCTCATTTGTTTTTGGATGCATTCAACGACGGCATTCTCGACCGATATGTCATTCCATCAACTGAAGAACAAGTTGTCGCAAATCGCGTGAAATAACATTGTACGCGGATAAAAATAAATTTCTTCAGGACTTTCTGCTTCAAGGTCAATCGACCCTCTGAGTCGACGCGCCTCGCGAGCGCTCGCAGAACTTCCTCATCACGCGACATGTTGCTTGACCTCGGAGCGAAATTGGGCCGCGACACATCGCGAGATGTTACCAATCCCGGTGGCTTTATTGCACATTCCGTGGATCGTTATTCCCGACCATGTGCTAAATAATACTGCTGGCGAGACGTGCGCTGAATTGTGCCTGTGTTGTGGCTGACGAAAATTTAATGAAAAACACGGGGCCGAACGAAAAAAGGAGTCGGCGAGCTCAAAATTTTCGAGGACCGAAATCCTGCTAACGAACTCTCGTCAGATGCGGTCGTGCGCATGCTCGCGACCAAAACGAATTTCTTTACTCAGAAAAAAGGATTTTGCTGTCGAAACGAAAATTTAACACACCGGACCGTAACTTGCTTGAAATGTGACCAACCAAATGTGTTTGTAATCAAAACATTTAATTGCCGTTTTGTGTGTTTTGGTTTCTTAATGATACATGTACTTGACATAAGTAAAAAATATGTCATGCCAATCAAATCGTATGTACCAAATATTTCAGTTCTAAATACAAAAATATTCTTTCAGTGTATATACAGAAAGAAGTATGTACATAAGATGTATAATTTAACGTTTTATTTTCTGAAATTTTTGCAAGTTTGAAAAGACAGATAAGATCGCGCACGCGCGCGTGTGAGAAAGAGAGAGAGAGTGGGTGTACTAAATTTATTTTGTTATTATATATTTCTATGCGAGAGTCGAGTGCGACTCTCCGATGACCTCGCTATTTTTGCATTTCCATTCTCGAAGCGTTCATTTATCGAGTTTTATATACGAAATAATCGGTCGACCATATTCATCGTTTCCACTGAACCGGGAATACATCCACTTGTCCCGCTGCGCCGATATTTCCACGATGCAAAAATAATTTAGGTGTCACGCGGAATTGGACGCATATTTCACTTGCGCCCTATGTGCGCGCTTTCACTATGCATTATTCGTTATGTAATAACTGCAGGCTGAACAATCATTGTTATCGGCGTTGCGGTGACGTTGCCGACTCGTTGCAACGACGGAGGGATTTGCCTTTCGACTCATCGGACTCGTCTTTCTAACTCCGTACTAAACTTGTATATTAGAAGAGGAATGCAGTTTGAACTCTCAACTGCATTCCCCGCCTGATACACAAAGTTGGCCAATCAAGGATAATCCAATTCGCGCTGTGTGGCTTCAGTGTTAATGATTAATTCATGCCAGCCGAATGATATCTCGCTATGAAAATGACAATGAAATCTTAACGTTCGTTGTCAGAGTAATCAACTCTATTATTATGCAAACCATTCTCGTTTGCTCGATGACCCACTTGAATCGGAATTTGCGAGTGGAAGGACGCTAACTGCAGCGATTGCAGCTAGATGCAAACACGGCCGATCGCGTCACGCAGCGATGGAAAATAAATAACGCGCGTGTTTGCCGAGTCGATTCTAACTGATCAACCGGCACTCACTCGATCGCACATAGTGCGATTTCAATGGTGCGTGATCGTAAAATGAAAGCTCGTGCCGTATGAAAGGAGATTCTCTCGCGTGACTGAAACAATCTTAAAGAAGTTTACGCATTTATCAGTAACCCTGTATTTGTTCGCTATTTGTTCACTGAGACAAGATATTTCGTGAATGCACTGAAATGCATTCAAATCAATGCTATGATGCAGCAATACGTGTACACTGAGAAAAGAATACTTGGTATTTGTAAATATAAACACATAGAGAAATTATTGCTATAAATTACGGTCAAAGAAACCACTTTTCTATTATATTATTAGTGATAATAATCTTATATATATATATATTACTACTATCACTTTCGCGTTAAAAAAATAAAAAAAATATAGTTGGAGTAAAAAATAACTATTATTTTAGTTAGATCGACAATTTCTCTTTTCTCTCAATATACTATATTTATATACAGAAAATAAAATAAATTTGTCGCTGTGTGTAATACATCTGTAATATATCTGTTAGAGACACGCGAAATATTTGGATTTGAATCAAGTTGAATCAGATAAGATTCAATTTTATTCGAATCCGGGTTTTTACCGTTCGAGTCTGAATTATTAAAAAATTTCGAATTACGGAAATTTAAATACAGATCTCGCATATTGGCAATCTTAAAAAATCCTATTTTCCGCTAACAAGTCATATTTAGACCTCCTCACTTGTCTAGTTTCAATCAATTAGCATTAGGAATCAATTAGCACAAAATTAAACAAAAAGAAGAGGTAGTAGAGTACTAATATTAATAATTGAAATTCAGGAAAACTAAACTCATAATAATTGAGGAAGATTGATTCGCCGCTTATATTGCAAGTCCGGAAAAATATGTGCGTGTTGTCACATGTTCAAACATTATCTTCTCGTATACAGAGTGAATTTTATAGCAAAATTTACTATAGAATTATTATATTACAGAATTTTGAAATTGAGAAATAGATTGACATTCTGCAGTACTTGACTGTCCCTTTATTTCATACATGCCATTTATATTTTAGGAATTGATATTCTAAAAAAATTTCTATTCCCAGCGAAATTTACTATATTTCTTAGTAAAGTAAATCTTGCTGACAGTTTATTCTTGCACTACTACACGGAGAGAAGAACAATTTTATGGTAAAAATTATTACAGGACTTGGTAGTTGCAGAATAGATTGATTCTGCGATAATTCACTCTTCCATTTCACATGTGCAACTTATATTTTAAGAATTGAAATGTACTGTTAAAACACAAATATCTACACAAATATCCACATATCGACTGATTGCTACAGATTATGTTACTAATTATATTATTGATAAAAAGTCAAGTTTCGATGATTCGATTTGATTCGATGCGGGAAGTCCTTGATTCCCGTATCTCCAATATCTGCAATGTATTTGACATATTCCCGTCATCGTCACGTAATTAACGACCATTCTGATCGGATTAATAGAGAGAGGGTACACGATTAGACTGTGCTAAACGGTAAAGAATGTAACGCACGCACGATTGAGAAAGAGTCATCGTGAGGTAACACACGACGTCGCCTGTGATTCCGACGAGTCATGCGCTGGCCGGCACGTTACAATGCCTCCCGTGAATGCAAATTCAGCTCGCGAGTCGCTTCCTCGATCACACCCACGAATGCAACGCGAACATACGCGCATTTACTGGGTCGGGAAACTTGCCCGTCGTCGGCGAAAAGTTTCGACGCGGTAACTCCTCGCTCGCGTGCACCCCAGAAATTGGATGTGCTCCACGTTGCAGATGCGGTTTCGCCGCGGGTCATTCCCTGGCGCGGGTGTAGATACGCCCCCGTTGCAGAACCAGAATTCATCGCGTGGCAACTGATTCACCATGACGCGCGGGGAACGTTGCATATTACGGAAACAATTCCGGTATCGTTTCGTACGATTCGTTTGAGGTAACGGACGTTGCCGGCCCGGTGAATTTCGACTCTCTCGCGGGTATTCGTATGTGTCCGAGTCGGAATTTGAGTCCAGTCTAAACTTCAATGTTCTATTCAACGTGCTTTGATACTCCGAACACTTCGTCAATCTTTTTTAACACTTTTTTACACTGAGAGAAAAATACTTGAACATTTTATTTGTGGGATGTAAAGTGTAAGATATAAAGTTTATTTTTGCGAATAAACTTTATATCTTACACAAATAAATTTTCAAGTATCTTCTTCTCAGTGCATTTAACCTATTGACTTTGCCAAGAGGTTTTCTTTATAACCTACAAATAGTATTTTGTGTATCTTCTGCCATTTAGACAGTAGAACTTCAATTTTCGTGTGTATTGAATGTGCACTGATCCTTTTATATATTCAGATTTTGGAAAATTCATTCGAAAATAGAGCTAAAATTTCGACTCGCGAGTACCTACGATGAATAAATAATATACGTTGTTCGTTGTGCAAAAAATCACAAAGAAAAATTCCAATGTTCCTCCTATTTTTATGTACAATTTCCTAGCGCTCGGCTTTTATACAAGTCTCTCTTTAATCGACTCTTTAATTTTCAATCAAACAAATCCCTTACATATTTTCATTTGATCACAAAGCACTGAAGAGTATTAGAGAACAAATGTAAAAATCAGCACGAAAACAAAGTTCAACAATGTCAAGATATAACAGACATTAACTCGATTACGCTAAAGTGGAGCAATTATGTCGTCAATTTGCCTCATACGAAACAGCGCAACTTTCTGACTACAGAGAAATACGTTGAAACATTTTTTCGTGCGCTTGCTGCTCGTACATATTGCGTAATAATGCTGTTTGTTTATATTTCACGACTTTTTCAACAATTATTGCGCTATCGCCATGTCGTTATTATCGGATGACGAGGTTTGTGACGCAAAGCATGATTCGATCGCGTGTCCGTCGATACGTTGCGATCTCGTGGCGAATTAACGAGGTCAGCGCGTTGGTTGAATAAGGTGAAAACTTCTGTCGACGTTGGGTAATGAAATCAGGAAACCCGTGCACCGCGAAATCCGGCAAATTAGTGCGAGTTACCGGGCCCGTTACACACAGGCGCCGTGGATGCAAAATCGAAAGCGCACTTCGGGACATCACGGATGAAAGGGGGGTAACGTGATCGAGTCCTAAGTCACTGCTTTGTCGGGGAGATTTGCGGCTGCACCTGCAGCCACCGCGCGCTGCATCTGCAGTTTGCTGATCGATCGATAACTGATACGGTGGGGATGCCGAGGCGGAGAGAAATATGGAGCAAAACGCGAGAATATAAATTTCCTTATACGCGGCGAAAAAGAGAAGATGTTGAGATTACCGTATTTCCTGACCTATCGGCAATACGTTTTGATTATTTTGTGTTAGTCAAAGTAATTACAAAAAGAAAAGAAGTATTTAGATCTCGGCTTGCAATTTTGTTTTTACGGGTTGTATAATAAATATTTGCGGATCTTTCAAGCATAATAAGGCATAAACAATTTTTTTATGTAAGGGAGAAGGTAGAAATATGAAATAAGGCTGATATTTTAAATAATTGCTGCGATTTGTCAGTAATTGAAATAAACATAACCTCAACCATAAACATAAACTTAAGTCCTCAATGGCCAAAATCGCAGAAAGTTAGTTATTTGGAAATACTTTTCCTATCTTGGGGTTCTCGTTGAATCATTTGAAAAATAGTGATGGGTGATGATATGAAACAAAGTATTTCATATGGAACAAAGTGTTCCATATTACCACGTCCTATATTTCCACGTCTTGTACAGTGGATGTGAAAATAATGTTTTTATTTGCGAGTTCGGTTTATAGGCCTAAAGGACTTTCACATAATTCAAGTTATCGAGCTTAATTTTTTTTAATTTAAATTTTAAATTTATTAAAACAAAAATAAGAAGATACATATATTACATACATCTCATTTTTTATCAATATATAAACAATTGAAGGAGTTGATAGGGAATGCAGAAAAAGCCGTCGTAGACATGCTTCATTCTGTAGCAGCGACATTCTGTTAATATAACTCTAATGTAGGTTAAACGTCAAGATCATTACAATAAATTATTAAGAAACATTATAAACGGGGTGATTACGACCTCTTGGAATATTAGTTTTCACGGCGAAGATCATACGTTATGACGGTGATTATTGACACCGAAATATGGGTTTTCGCGGCCGTTTTCCCTACGGTGAGCGGAGGAGATACATATACGAGAGTAAAAGTAAACATCAATTATTCTATTAGATATCAAAAATAATTACTTGCGACAACTTCAGCAGCTGCAACAGCAAGTTCATAATGCGAAAGTGCAAATTGCTGTTAGCGGCAACCGCGAAATAGGAACGCCGCGACGTTGTAAACGCGACAAAAGTAAATATCCCGAGTAATTGCTGGTCGTCACTCCGGAAAATCACATCCGACGACACATAATTGCACATTGTACATTAACGCAACGCAAGTACAACGGCGGGGATCCGGGTTGCCGCCCAAACGTGACACGCTCGATCAGATGAAAGCGAAGATTGTACTGATGATAAAGTATCAGGTGCGTCAACGCCGATTAAATCTCGCTCATGTACAAGATAAAACAAGCAGCTCGATCAAAGTGGACGTTATTAAGCAAAACCGGCTCTTCGTGGAAATCGGAGTTGATATCGATAATTAGCCGAATGACAAAGACGACATTCGTTTCTGAGATGTTGCGAACGCTGTGTAAAGCGGATTAATCAATATGTTTCTTGTACAATCTTTTCAAATTCTCTTGTTCCTCTGTGAACACACAGTTGATGTAATTGACGTTGTTTTTCCTTTTTACGTGTGCGATGTCCTCACAAGTCTCCAAAGGACGCAAATGACAATGGAATAAAATTTGTTTCCGATATGTTGTAATCGATATATCTCATCATAATATTTCATCTCAGTGAGATATCATTTTGATTTCGCTCTCTATTTCGCGTTAATAACTCGTTTGGCATACTAAAATCAGTGTCACGTCATGCGAGCGTTATATTAGTTTAGGAAAAATCGCTCTTTCCGACTCTATCTGGAACGCAGACTAAAACCGACAAGCGCGGCGCGCATATCCGTTTCTCCGTTATCGACGCGGTACATAAACAAAATAAGCGAACTGCTCGTGCGCTTTTTGCACGAGTTTATACACAAACCGGCGGTACACTCAACAGAGCGGGATCTCTTCGGGAACGCGGCGATCACGCGTTATCTCGCCGATATCGCCGTGAAATATGCTGGCAATCGTGTATCGCGAATGCAATGTGGTGTGGCTCGCTTCGCGGGAATATATTTTCGCCAAGTGTACCGACAGAATCGCCGATTCTTATCGCGAGCCGTTGGAGAAGCCGCGATCACGTTTCCGCAAAACTCCCCGCGTTACGTGCGACTCGCCGATCCGCTCGGGGAACGAGATTTGACAGAGAAAATTGCGGACGCCGATCAGACGCGATTGCACCGCGCGGAAATATATAGGTTGGCAGCCGGCCGTAAACGGAGTGAAAGCTCTAATTAGCGGGCGGAGAGCTTTCACCCGCTTTTCAGATCGGCTTCTCTCAACGTAGACGACGCCCGGCAACGAGCGTTAAACGATCGGAAGGTGTCAAATCGCGGACGTTGCCACTGCTGTTTGGCGTTATTAAGCCCCGAACACGGATATGCGATCGTGCCCTTCTCTCAGGGTGTGATATAATAAAGCTCGACGATGTTTAATTAAAGCAGTTTACAATGAAGAGGGGAAGGAGATACGCGTGCTGTGTCACGAGCGACGATAAACTCGATTTCTATACAAAAAGAAAGAAAGAACATACTTGTTTTGAAAGTATCTTTAGTTTTGACGTTTAAATTTTACAATAAAGTTACGTACAGAGAAAATATTACAGTTCCTTTTCATGTAAATTCTTCGCAATTTTAAAATGATTTTAATAATGCGGAAATAGACTGCCAGTAGGGTCCATCTTGTTGACGAACATAGAATATTCTGCTACAAAAATGCTGCTAGATACAGCAAATTCTTTAATGTACCTTTCATTTCCTGAAATATATAAGTGGCATGTATGAGATAAAAATACAGTCAATTACAGAACGACAGAATGTCGATGTGCTCCTCTGTTACAAAGTTCTAATTTTTACTATAAAATTTTCTCTCCATGTAGCATTAAACGAAGATAAGCAACTTGCATTAATACATTTTGTATAATTGAACAAAGAAAAATATATTACAATCATTAAAGCATAACATATTTTAAACTGAGAATATGATGTTTTTAAGCGTCGGGAGAAGATATATCATTATCACCAAAATAATCACATTTATTGTGAGACTATTATATTTAAATAAAATTATAACATTACTTTTCAAGACTTGCAATTCAAGACTTTGCATATCGTTGCTTATGTATAAAACAATGATTATTAATTTGAATACATTAGTTTTAAGTGGCTACTAATTTTCATTTTTGCGTATGGTCGTGCAGCACCGAAAGTAATTTTTTTTTAAGGCTGCACATTACGCCGACATGATCAATTCGAATTGTCTCCTAAATCTCATTGGAAAGAAAAATATCTTAAGTTAAAAAAAAACTAAAAAAAATATCTGGATATCTGAATGTATATCGGAATAAGCAAGAAAAACGGTGTGGAAAAGAGATCGTTACGAACGCTCCACTCTATTTCGCGTTTGTTGCCCAGTTGCGTATATTCAATCGGAGAAATACACAGTGCGACAGTTATTGGATCCCCTTCTTACGATGGAATATAACTCCCACGTTCAATCTTGCGGAATGTGTCGCGAACAGCATGAGACTTATCGGGAGAAGCGGAAATCGCGGCGAACGGTGTAAAAAGACGAAATATCGAACGATTGCCGAACGTAATCGAATCATCTAGCTTGTCGAGAGGAAGGAGAAGTTTCACGATTCCGTCGCGAATTATACCCAGCCGGCTGCGAAAATCCCCGACGAATCGACCGATTAGTTGATTTGTGAGACGTAGTTTTGCAATTTTCCCGGAATATCGACCCCTTATTGCGCCGCACACACGAAGGACACATGTCGATGGCGTTTGCAGTCCAACGCGCGACAGGTCTGCGTATCCCTGCATTTGAACGATGTTGTTTGCATTTTGATATTTTGATTGTCACACTAATTATCATACCAGTCACAAAACAACATACGCAAACAACGCTGACATCTCGGTCCTATTTTTGATTTTACGATATTATCGGGACATTGACATCTCTTGTAATGCCAATAAAACCGGACATGATACGTGTGATATAATTGGTATATGTGTTGGCTCTTTAAGAAGAAAAAAGATACATGCAAATAATTTAGGTCTGCGAATTTAGCTGCCCGAAGTGCGAATTTTTACGAAACTGACATGGTATTCGTATATCGACGATTTGTCCACGTTTGCTTAAAAATAATTTCGTTTTGTCCACTCCTTCCCAGAAAAGTTACAACCAAATAAAAAAATGATATTAACATTTATTACTATTGTCGTGAATATCCCTAAAAATGTTTTTTTCAAATTACAGCTATGTAATAACAATTACATTGTTAGTACATGGATAAGTGTGAAGAAATCGTAGAGAAACGAATGTCAGTTTCGCAAAAATTCGCATTTTAAGGAGCTGACTTTATAGACCTGAATAATTTCTACCGACGCGCGTTTGCAGTCTTACGAAAAACTGACCCGACGCAGCATCAGATCCTCTGCAACATGATATCACCGACGATGTTAACCTAATGAACCTCGCAAGACACGCCGAAGATCCAAACGGGGAAAGAGCCGGGAGTGACGAGTGATGGAAGTGAGCAGGGAATTCGTTAACTGTGGGAAGGAGAAGAAAAGTGACGCGGAGAGGTAAAGGGGGTGAGTCCACGGCGACGGCAGCAGCAGGAGGGAACTCGGAAGGAGCTATGATAAATTAAACGAGCACTCGAGCATGTGTACGCGTAGTGTATGTGTGGCAATGAGATGAACGTAGGTGGATAGTGTAGGTGCACGCTGTGTTTTCGCACGAGGTTCCCATTCAAGATGCGACATATTTTCATGCCAGCCGTGCGCGAGCCGTAAAAATAACGTTTGCATTTATATCGCAAGACAAAGGTGAATTTTTCACTGTTGGAGAACGCCGGGTAAGCCTACGAAGTTGCACGAAAGTTGCTCGCGAAAAGCCATACAGTCGTGTGAAAGCTCTCGCGTTACGATAAAGAGAGAAAACCCCGTTGTTTCCGAGTGTAACGAGTTCGCGAGTACAGGTAACAAAAACGTAAACGAACAAGCGTAAGCTCTCTCTCGCCCTTTCTTTCTCTCTCTCTCTCTCTTTCTCTCGCTCTCTCTCTCGACTGGCCGATTCCTACGTGAGAGCGGTTAAATGAAGAAACGATTGAAAACCGTCGAGTAACGATTAGCGACAAGCGTTGGCGATCAAGGACTCTAATTTTCCAATTTCAGAAGAGTCAACAAAAAGAGAGAGATAGGAAGGGAAGGGGCGAAAAAGAGTCAGTTGCAACAACGAGCCCGGGCGCGAAGCGACGAGATGCAAACTTATTCGCTGCATTTCTCCGCCACTTTGGGCAATCGTTACCCTTTATCTTTCGCGTCGTCATGAAACTCGCTGGATCGTCGTCGTCGTCGCGGCAAAGTTTGCTCGTTGTGAATTTCCACCGGTACACCCGTCCACTGGAGGATCGTAATTCTTCGTCGAATTAGACTACCTCCTTTACCGCTCTCTCTTGCGTTGTTAATGTCACACCGTGAAGAAGTCTCAAGGGAATGCATTTTCTTGTTCGCCGTAGTCAATTGCGATCACGCCCGAGAGGCAATGTGCCTCGATGCGAGCAACGACTCGCCGTGCGGTACGAGTTCATGAAGGAAGTGCAATGTCCCTTTCGCTTGCTTGTCGTATCGACAAATTGTTCACTCATCGCGGCTTCATTATGTGTCGTTAGCGTGTCGTTCAAAGTCAAATATCATTAAACATAATCGGGCTCCACAATTGGGACACCGTTTTCAGTGTATTCATGAGGACCATATTTGCAACGGTAAGAAATCCATCTTCAAAGAAATGTGGAGCATAGATCGTCTCGGACCCTCCGCCAAGGTTGAGTACCAAGAACTGTTGCGATGGCGCATTAAATGTATTTAGGTAGCGAGGAAGTGGGGACTTAGTCGGTTTAATGTTAGTCAGTGTCACACTGCCACTGACAACCGTCGATAGTTGAGTGGAGCGTTTCTGGGCGTAGTTGAAAACGTGTGTGCCGAGCGTTGCAGCAGTCGCATCTCGAATGTGTCGACTAATATTTTCTTTTTCGCTGTAACTGAGGACAGCGTGCGTCCACTCGACAGGACTGAGAAAAGTGCGACAGATTGTGATTCGAAGATGGCTGAGGAAGCTACCGCCACACCCAGCCTCTTTTCGAGATTACAGAAGCATCTAAAGGAGGCACCGTTTTTCTGCAAAATCATCGAACTGGTAAGATTGCTCGTTATTATGTGATCTTAATTATCGGTGCTTCGAACTCAAGCGGCAAAAATACACTCCTCCACGTCGAGTGGACGTTAAAGAGATGGTTTAAAACATCTTTGATCACGCGCGATACGGCAGATGAGTTGCGACAGCGCCTATCGTGTATTTGCAGATTGAGTCAAACTGAACAAAAGTCCTCTATCGTTTTACAAATAATCACGTGTATTTCCAGTTATTAATTGGAGAACATGCAATATCGCGCGCGATTATCTGCCAATCTTCTTTGATTAATGACTCGAAGATTTACGTGATTGTTTGCAAAATGGTAGAGGACTTTTTTGTTCAGTTTTAACTAGTCTCCATGTATATAAGATATGGGACACTTATCGTCAGACACCTTGTATGCCTCGTCGCGTATATACCGTGTTTGATTTCATTAGCGTGAGTGACTCTTGCATTCTTGTATTGGCATGACACGATGCTTATATTGTCATTGTGTAAAGTATAATGTCGCGTTTCCTCTAACGATGTACGATGTGTCGAATTGCAAAGCTGACAGGATGAGAGATAGCAATTGAACGTTGCAGGTACTGTGCGTCGTTGCGACGGGATTAGTGGCAGGTCCGTTCCAACAGAATCAGATGCGGCCGAGTGACATACACCACATAGCGATATTTCACGTGGCAGTGTGCGGTTACATTCTCATAAACGCGATTCTCATTATGAGCCATTTAATGGGCGAACGATTGCCGAAGAAGACGGTGAGTTATGAAGCAGTTATAAAGTGAAATAACCATGGCTGTCATTCGAGGATGAGGATGATGCACTAATGAGGAATAATGAAAAGAGGAACACATCGTCGTTACTAGAAGTGTGAAATCCACAATCTCTCTCGATATGAAACGCTAGTTTGCAAATAAGGAGCAAGTATAAAAATAGGGCACGCGAAGTCATAATTCAACACTAAAGATTACCCTTTAATGCTATTCGACATAGCAGAACGTCGAAATCCATCAAGCAAACTCCGGCCGTCGTTGCCTCAATTTCCGTCTCTTGAGAACCGTCCGCTCCCTATATGCTTGAATTATTCAAACTTGATTTGGTTCAGGATACGTCACGGCCGTCTAAAAACGCAGTCGTCGCGAACTCCAAGTAAAGAATAAAGAAATCAAACGTAGGAAGAGAAAAATGCTTTCCAATGTTTGCAAACTGCACTAATAATAAGAACAGTCTATTAATCGCTACTATTAACTGATTCTTTTCAGAGATATTTTACCGATTGCAGTGCTATACTTGTGACTGAAATATCAGTTACAACTATAGGATTTCCGTGAAAAATATACTGATTGTACTTCAGAGAGTTTGATTCATTGTAAACGAACTAATGGGCTCTTTTTCGAGCGCACGAACAGCTCGTATAGCGAAGCTGCATGAAATCGATGAGTAAAATGCAATAGACTTATTTTCCGTTTTCACAGTCTCTCATGTTCACGACGATGGGGGCGATCTTATGCTGCACCGCTGGCCTCATTCTGATTCGCGACTGGGATAATTTCTCGTCTAATTTGATTCATGCGTATCTGGAGGCATACAGCGACCAGACTGTGGCAGCCGGTTCCTTCGCGATCTTGGCAGCCTTGGTATTCGCCGTGGACACGTACTTCACCAACAAGTACGACTGATCAGCCTGAAAATCCCGATCGTCACGGATATTCGCGGGAGCGACACGAAATATTAATAGACCGCTTCGTACGTCCAGTTGTCCGTTTCGACAAATAAAAATATAAGAATATCGATACGCTAAATATATTATATTCCGAGAGTTTTTCTCTGCTGAGTCGTAGTGTTAATAAAGGACTTTTTTCAGCCTTTCCATTTTTACTGTCGCCGGTAATCTTTGTAACGTGTTATCGCGGGTCAGCCTCTTGAAACTGCACTCCCCGGGAAGATCATAGAAGAAGCTCGTCTCTCTAAACATTTTAAAACGCGGAGAAGCGAAGCGGAACCGCAAATCGACGAAGTTTTCCTCCTGAGCGAGCTTTTTCCGCGGATGAAGTCACTTTTCGCAGGCTAGCTCTGTAGAGCTGAATCTCCGAGAAAAATCTACATGAACGCGCCGCCTGCGAACGGCAGCGAGTCGCAGTAAAAGGCTTTTATTCGTCTTACTTCCACAAGAAAGTCATGATTCGGCGGGTTCCTGTCTATTTGTCGGAACTCGAAAAACGATTCCGGGAAGAATGCAGTTTTTCGAGCACCATTGCTCTTCTTCTCTTCTTCTCGTATGTTCTTTGCGTGCGCGCGCGCGCGCATACAAAGACGTATAACAAATTCGACAAATTCCACTCGGTGTTCGCAAAAGTGCGAGAAAAAGTTTACCCCGTCGACTGTCCCCGCTAGGAAGCTCGACAAAAAGGAACTCCATGATATGAGATTGAGAGGAAAGTTCGCGGACGCGTGCGTTGATAGCTTCTTTTTCATCGCGATCTATATCGACAAACCGGAGATCATTTCTTATTAACTGACGGATTCATCATCCTCTTTAGACGCGTCGAGTTTTCCACCGTTCATTAAGCCCGAACGTTTATTTCCCGAATACGACAATCGTTTTTCACTTAGAATGTTGTTTTTACTGGAACTTACTCGGTCTAATGGAGAATTGCTTGATCAACAATAGTTTCCGCACAAAGGTGGGAGGGGACAGCGCAATATTGCAAGAAGTTCCATATTCGTGGACACGTACACTGAGCGTTTCCTTGAGCGTAAGAGTTTCTTGAAAAAAGACACCACAATAAATTCGCCGCGGTTTCATTTTGCCCGCCGGAGGAAGCCAAAAGAATGCCTCACGTTTTTCCGTTTCCTGACGCGCACGCCGCTTTTCGCGGCTATAATTTTAGGAGTAACGACCTCGAGCCAACGCAAATTATTGTGCAGGAAATAACCGAAGGAAGCATTAATTCCTCTGAAATGGAAGCGGACCAGCAAACGAGAAGATAAAAAAGCAAATAACGAGAACCACTGTTTCATTCAAGAAATAACATCATTGTCCGATGTTGAACGCATTCGAGATTAAAATCCGCCTTTATCGCCGGGAGCACATAGTGAAGCGAAACTAGATATGGTCGGACGCGCGGGGAAACGTAAATACAATCGTGTCTTCAGTAATTGGGTCGAGTTTCAAAGGAATGATGGGGACGGGTCAATTTTACTCGAAATAAAACTTTTAAAAAGAGCAGCTCGGTAAACCCACCGTGCACTCGTTTTATTCGGCAATTAAATTAGATTACAGATTGCGTGTGGTGTGGATAGGACAAATTAAAGAAAATTAAGGTAAGTAGATTCCACTTATGTCGCACAGCTGGAGGGAGCCTGCTCTTAATCGCGTTTTAAATAAAAAGTGCACGCACAACATGCACCTTACGGTTGTTCTTCTTATCTGATGTGTTTCCCTTCCTTTTCAACTTCCTTCATCGATAAATGATCGACTTCACGCGTCGTTAATTAACTTTAAATAATACGCGTCGTGCTGTAGTTAAGTATTTAACATTGCATTAATCTAATATTGTTTACCACGATTCACAACCTTTCCTTAGTATACGGTTCTTATAACCTCTGGCCATCCTAATCTCCATCATTCTCTGGGCTCTATCAAGAAGATAGCACCCAACGTCCTTTCCTATTTATATAAGCCTTTCCCCAAACTGGACAGATATATAAGAGTACGGAGTGTACCACATTCCAATACAACTTCCTTTTCAGCTTCCTTGGATCTCCTCTATTCTTCGTTAAAGCTCAAAGGGCCCTCATCACCTTGTTGGCCTTTCCATATACTCCGCATGTGATCCGATTGTTAGGCCCGTATCGTATATTCGAGAAGTTTGTAAAAACTCTGATTTCTTTTTTTTGCTTTTTACAATTTTTCTCGTATTTATGCTCTTTAAGTCCCGCATACATAATTATGTGGACTTTCACTGTGGGTCTTTCCCAGATTTTTTATATTGGCAAAGTAATGATTCCATCGATATTCTTCATCTTAACCCGTGAAACAGTGATTTTCCCACTGAAGAAACCAATATGGCGATGGTGTGTGGAGCAGAAGCGTTGATGCTCAAAACTGCATAAAGCTTTTTACGAAAAAAAGTAAATCAATTTTATAGTCCGAATTTTTTATCGATGTCATCTTAAGGTATAAGATTGGCGTTTTTGTATTCATTATTAATGTTATAAGATTTATTAAATTTTGTAGCTGGGGCACACGCGTACACAAACATGAAGATACATAATCAGAAGATCATAAAGTGTGAATGTAGCAATTAGTGACTTAGTAACCTACCTTATCAGAAAAATAGAGAAATATATAAATTCAATAAAAAATAATAAGTAATCATATTATTCAAATATTACAAAATAGAAAATCATGAATTGTATTATTATATGACAATTATATAACTTTTATTATATGACTTATTATATGACTTATTATATAACTTATTATATGACAATTTATAACAATAAATGGCTTATATTTATAATATAAGTAATACATGTTTAGGATAGCTATAGACTCGTATTAACTGATTTATTAAAAAAAACGGACGCAACTCATTGTCATTAATTGAGACACTGCCACTAGTTGGACACATTCACCTTATTTCTCGACAGTTAATCTTATTTGGAGACTGCAGAACTCTTCAGGAACATCTCTTGAGACTATTTCATGAAAAAAATAATTTCACTCGAACGAGATGCCTGTGCCTTAAAGGATTTAATTGTACAACAAAGTACTGAGAATAAAATATGAAGATAATGCGACGTTATTATAATCCAGCTGCGTGTCATTTTAACGCGATTACCTGCCTAATTATCGACAAGGTCAATAAAACGTTTTATTAGATTCGACGAACATTCGGCCCAAAGGCATTTGCAAATTCGCCTCGAACTGGAGAGCTTCCCTCGACGACCACGCTGCGTCGCAGTTTTGCACTCATACGAGCGACGTAATTAGGTAAGCGCCTTAGATGCACTCGCGCTGTTAAGCTCGCGCCAGTAATTACGCGCGAGTAACATGAAACGCAGCCAACGGCGAGCGCCGATTAAAGCACAATTAAAATGGCACACGGACGGCGTTTTCGGGCCGACGAGAGTGTGCTTTATATATCGGGAGGAGAGCATGCCCCGCTTCGTTGAGGAGGGCGACTACAAAAACAACGACGAGCCGAGGCGGAGGAGACCGAGGTGATTAACTCCGATTTTGCTCGAGGCGAAATAACGGCGATTAACGTCCGATTGGATTTACTCGCGCAGCCGGAAGAGTAATTTCGAAAGGGTTTCGTGAATCGTGAGCACGCCACTGGCGCATACTCCAGTAAAACATGCCCATTCTACCGTGTAGATCAATGAAACAGCGATTCCGCGGAGAGGTTTAAACCGTATCGGTCGCTTTTCCAATTTCTCCCATGGTCGTCGCGTGCAAGAATCCGCAAATACGAGGTCTGTCTCAAAAGTATCCGACCTTTGCCTGTATCATGAGAAAGATCTATTCCGGAGTGATATGAACAACGTCGCCTTCAAAATAGTTTCCTTCCGAAGCAATGACCTTTTGCCAACGGTGCATCCACTTGCGAAAGCAGTCCTGAAAGTCGTTTTTTGTGATAGCCAACAGCTCTTTCGTCGCATTTCGCTTTATTTCTTCAGCATCGTCAAATTTTTTGCCCTTCAACGGATGTTTCAACTTAGGAAATAACCAGAAGTCACACGGGGCTATATCTAGACTATACGGAGATTGACGAAGTTGGACAATGCCGTGTTTAGTCAAAAATTCCTGAATCGGGTGAGATGAATGAGCAGGTGCGTTATCGTGGTGCAGCAGCCAGTTCCCACTTTTCCACAAATGCGGACGTTTTCTCCTCACTGCGTCACGCAATTGTTTAAGAACTTCCAAGTAATATTCCTTGTTTATTGTGCGACTTTGTGGAACATATTCGTGGTATGCAACACTTTCTTGGTCGAAGAAAACAGTGAGCATTGCCTTCACGTTGCTCCGACTTTGACGCGCTTTCTTGGGTCGAGGCTCTTCTTTTTTTTATGTGTCACTCATAGAGTCATATGGTCTGTTCTTTCGCTCTGCACTGCTGCACTGGTGCAATAAGTTAGAGTGAAACAAATATATATTTGTCTCACTCTAACTTATTGCACCAGTGCAGCAGTGCAGAGCAAAAGAACAGACCTATAAACTTTACGGATCATGCCGATTGTTTCAGAACATGTATGGCCAAGTTTTTGGCAAAATTTAATACAAATTCTCTGCTCGATTCGTTCAATCATTGTGAAATGCGACGTTCGGAGGACGTTTTCGACGCTCACACAACTGCATACCGTTGCCGATTGAACAGCTGCTGTTCATGCCGCTTGGTGGGAGTACTTCTAAAGGTCCACCCTAAATACTGAATACCTATTTTCCACAATAGGACATTAAAGGACAAAGATATACGCAAAGATACTTTTGGTACAGACCTCGTATACACTCAAAAAAAAAGAATGTCTTGCCGCTCCAGGTGGAAATGTTATAGTCAAAATTTATTGCTGAATTTATCTACTAATTATCTATTTAGGTCGCTGGGAGGATTCTATATTCGTCTGTCTCTTGTCTGTCGGTGGTCTTTCTTTGTCTACCACAGTCAATTTTTATAAGAAGCGTGACTAGCCTTAATGAACGTCACAGAAAGAAAGAAAGAGAGAGAGAGAGAGAGAGAGAGAGAGAGAGAGAGAGACTTTCTTACTAAATTTCACAAATGGTACAGATAGAAATATCTTTGTCATTTATATTTATACTAAATTCAAAATGTATGCGATATCGCAGTCTCTGTTAATTATTTATCATTTCAGTATCTAATTTCTCATATCTAGACTTTTCTCTATGACTACGAGATTATTCTTTTTATATTATGTATATTGTGCTAATAACAGATCAAAATTCGATACTTCAGCACAGATAGCGACAAGTATACAGAGACAGGCTCCGCGAGTTTCTCTCGCAGTCACCGTCGAAGTTAATTATCGTGAGACTACAAATTAACCAAGTGTCTCGCTATCGTTTCTCTCCTACGCTTGATTTCACGACTGGCGCGAAAAAGACCATCGCGAATTTCCACATGGAAACACGCGCTCTCGTCAACTCGTATACGATCGATAACGAATAATAGCACGGACGAGCGCGATTAAAGCGTCGCGATGCATTCGTTGCCAGCGCTCGTGTTGCGAGTAACAATATTTGTGATTTTGTTATGCCGTATCCATACAAATTACTCGATGCGCGCCGCTATTGCGAATGCATACGTGTACCGTGCGGGTGTAGCTGTTCAAATAACTTCTACTGCTGTTGACCGTATACTCGACTACTTCCAATACAACTGTTCGTTCGACGAGACCGTTGAGTCGCTTTGCTCCCTCATCGCGCGTACGTAAATTTCGCGAACTAGAACGAACAACGACTCATCGAACGTTATGAAGTAAATTCGCGGGAATACCTTTTGAGAGAAAGGGAGAGCACGGTTTTACACGACAATAAAACGTGCCTGCGTTCTCAGAGGGGAAGGGTAGAGACTGCGGCATTTCGCAATCTCACGTAACGATCATGGTCTGAACTCATGTGTCATCGTGCACGGTGTTGGTTAATCCGAGTCAAGGTTTTTAGCTAAATCGCGGCAAAGAAATCACCACGATCGTGAGATCGCAACGTCGCTTGTGTCAAGGTACAAGTTCAACTCTGGGAGACTTTGCGTGCACCCAGTTATTCCAAATCTTGCCTGCGTTCAACAGGAAAAGTTGCTCTACAACCGTTGTAAAATCATTCAAGTATGTCCGCCAACATATCTTCGACTTGCACTAATTCCTCTGGTATGTTACACAGCTCACTCAAAAATAACAGTTAAATCTCTTTTTGATCCTCAGTTATGCCTAGTTTATTTAAATTAAATTACGCATTTTCTATAGTTATATATATGTATAAATATATATATATAAAATAAAATATATAATAAAATTCGTGAGTTTCCTTTTAATTGACGTATAAACTCTGAATCTTGGTTGAATTTAAGAGAATCTAAAGAATCTAAAAGAATTTAAAAGAATCTAAGAGCATACCAATCAGATTCAGGAGTTTTGCAACAGTTGCAAAGCAGCTTTCTTTGCTGAACGCAGCCATCATACACATGCCTCGTGTTAAACCAAGCGAACTTGCGGAGCACTAGAATTGAATTTGTTCGATGTCTCTGCAGCGCGAATCAATCGCGACGGTATCTTACGCTTGTTTCCAAGCGATTGTCCTTACCAAGCTGCGTCCCGAGCTCATGTAACGACAGACGAATGTACACACCGACGGGAATCACCAGTCATCACAAACTCGACCCTTGAGGCAGGTCTCGAGCGATCAATATTTATTAGCCATGCTGCGACATCGATGACACCAATGGACAACACCGACGATAGTTAACCGAAGAACTGTCAATGTGATCGGGAAGATATCGACGAGGTGCTTCGGGAAGAGCGAAATACTTATCACGTTACCGATTAGCATCGGCGACGTGGCGGTCGAATATCTATCGTTGCATCGATACGTGGGATTCCGATGGCGTGGATCGATTGGTCGATCTGCAGCACCAAGGCTTCGCGAGTCGCACGTAAACTCTAACAAGTTGCGCGAGATCGGCAACCAGCTTGATTTGACAGATTGTGTACACGACGGTAGGGATCTCGTCGATATTCAAATTGACAACAAATATTGATCGTTCGGGGGACGAGGGAGGGGAGGTCCTTTTCGAGTCTCGACGCGGCACTCCGCACCAATGACGACGACGACGACGACGACGATGACGACGGCGGTCTTCTTGTCGGACGACCGGCACTTCGTTCGTTTTGACGCGCGCGTACAATATCCCTCTCTTTCTCTCTCGTTTCTCTGATCACCTTGACACACGTGAGGATGCGTCACTGTCGTCTTTCACCGCGAGCCTCTAACACGAGACGAGATCTCAAGACGAAGGGTGGCGAGATGCGACATCGACCGATTCGTCCAGGCGCCCATACCGGCGGCCGCTCGAACGTGGACTGACGTTCGCCCTCATGCGCGGTCGCGGCGCGCGACCCTTCCACGCCACCCTCTCGCGCGTCCGCGCCCCACGCCGCGTCGTCAGCCTACTTCCAGCACCCTTCTCTCTTCTTCACTCTCTCTCTCTTCCTCTTTCTGTCTCTCTTCCTCTCCCAGATAGCCCCGCATGTCACCCGCGCGACGCGACTTCTCTCCTTCGAGGCTTTCTCGTCCTTTCTAATCCGCCCTTTTTCTCCAGAAGCCCCTACCCGGCCCGCCCGCTCCGACAATTTGCAGAAAACCGCACCGTGATACACTTTAAGCCCTATAAAATATTCAAGAGCGCGACGACCGAGGAGACGCCCGTGTTTTGCGTGAAAGTATTTATTTGTAAATTCTTGATGCTTTGCATTAGAATAGATCTTGGTATGTGACAGAATCTTTATGCACGATAATTATTTCCTCTAAGCTTAAGGGGGAGTTCTTGCTTTAGACAAACGAAAAAATTAAAGGTACTTGCGAATTGTTTTTGATGAACTGGGCGAAGATATCAATATAGGGTCTTGATCATAATGATATAATTCATTTGTTACAGTTTTAAAATAATTATTTTTTTATTAAAAAATTGAAATTTCATTGGCCGTTTTTGTGCTGAGACAGATGCCTCTGATGGACGGATAACATTACAGCTCGTGTAACAAATGGGACGAAACAATTTAAAAAATGTATTGAATTTGTTGGAGGATCAATTTGAATCCTTTGGAACATTTCCAAAATTAGTGTTTTACTCAGGATACTGAATAAAAAAGAAATGAAAGGAAAATGGCTTGCAACTTTGAAGTGCAACCGTTTTGTTAAATTACAACTTTCTGCATAAAACAAAGCTCCATCCTCCAGCAAATTTAATGCAGTTTCTAAGTTTTCTTGTGCTACTTGTTTCAAATTACTACACGAGCTGTAATGTTGGCCCGCCAGTTAGAGACATCCGGTGACATTGCGCCCAGCACGAAAAACCTAGGTAGAATTTAAATTCTTTTTCAGTAATCCGTTTATATTTAAAACAATGATAAATAATATATGGCCAAAATCCTACATCGATATCTTTATTTATTTATTTAATTTATTTTTTTGAAAAAATTCGCAAAAATGTCCTATTTTTTCAGCTATATAAATCTCTCCTTTAAAGAAAATAAGACTAAAGTTTTCATTACGAACGTTTGTTATTGCGCGCGTCGAGATCTGTTCTTCGGGACGAAGGAAAGGCCACACGTGCGGCAATCGAGGATAAATCTCGATGTGTTCCATATGTGGAATTAAAGAACGCTCGCCGATCGGTCGAGGCTAGAAAGCGCGGTAATTTATCGATCCACGCGTCACGAAACTTGCACATAGAAGAAAAAGGATGGGAAAAGCTCGTCGTATATCCCCGATAACAATTTTTCGAAGCTCTCGCGACGCAAGTATTCGCTCACACTGCAGGAAACACGCGCGTGATGGTTTAATAATAAAACAATAATTAGAAAAAAAGCAAACCGCATTATTCCGATGTCTGCTGTGTGTGTGCATCCGAATATGTACCGAGTTCCAGCGGCCTTAGCCTTCTCTAATGTGGAGCACTTTTTATCGAAATCGAATCTCTCCGCGTTAGACCACGACGACGAGACGCCGCGAAAACCAAGCCATGTCTCGCGATCGACGTTATTTTACGAGATTTAAAGCCCGACATTCCCTTTATCTCTTTTGTTGCGGAATATTGTTCGCCTTGAATTAGCAGCAATAATGTGATTCGTGCATAAAAGAACGATTTTTATGAGGAACCTCGAAATATAAATACGAAACTCGAAACGATAACCTCGCTTGTGTATTCAAGTGCATCACGAAATGCATAAAATTGACGCATCTTATCGCATCTGCATACGTTGAGTCATAAAACGTACTTCTATTTGCATCTATAAGGATAATATAACACTGTGTGGGAAAGTGATACACAACACATCGTACAGTAATAATCGCAACTATACTGCGCACTGCATAGCATACTCAAAGGGGTGATTTAATTGCCCACGCGAAGCAAAAGTGTTTTCCACACTTGCTGTTTGTTGTTGCAAACGGAACAAAGCGTTCCCTCAACGAGAAGACCAAAATTTAAACTGAAAACTCCAATGTTAGATACATAGAGAAGAAAGAATCGCGACAGACTACGACTCACCGCGGAATTTTTCTAGGAAAAATCGATCATAACTTTTTCGATAAATCCGATAAACGCGAGAGGGTCGCATGCTCCGCGAGAACTCCTGCGAGAAACGCTCGTGTGTGGCGCCTTGAGATATTACTTATTTCGTGTTTTTTTTTTGTCGATGTGAGACGCACATCGTGGGAAAAGGACACGGGTGCGCGCCTGTAGGTGTCTCGGGAAGGAGGGCACGGTGCAGCTGCAATTGCAGTGTGCCATAAGAGCGCACAGGACGACTCCTGGCCTCTGCGGGTCGCTCCGGGCGAACGACATTTCCGTGGCTCCAGTGACACGGGAGTAATGAATGCGGGGGTTCCTGCGAAACGCGCGCAAGGAAGCGACGCGACCTGGGATTTGCATGTGGCACCGCCCGATCGGGATCGGTTACACGGCCGAGTTGGGAGCTTGCCAAAAGTATCCTCTCTCTCCCACTCTCTCTTTTGGCGCGGAAAGCCTCAGCGAGCGGGGATTTTCGATAGAAAACGAAATAAGCGTTTTGCGGCGGGTCATTTTTCATTTCGATATCTGTGAAATCGACGTGCCCCTAATGCGCATCGCGTCGCGACGGCGTGAAGAAAAATGCGACTAAAGTATTCCGCGATATTGTTAACGTTGGCTCACGTCGAGAGAACAATGTAGTGTGTGCTGGGAGTAATTACTAACTCCTCAGTTTCGGAAAAAACGTTCTCTTACAGATTTGATAGTGTTGTTCATTAAATCACGTTTAAATCGAATCCAAATTGTGCAAATTGTTGAAAAATTAAGCAGTTACAAGATCTTGACGAGAGTAACAATTTGAAAAAATTTGGAGAGTTGTAAACAGTTGTGAATTCATAGGAATATGAATCTTTTACTACATCTGTTAAGTACATTTAATAATATGTTGATGTGAAAAAATTGCAAAAGAATTAATTATAAAAACACATTTAAACACGTTGTTTACGAAATAGTATTTTTTCCAATTACAACCACGATAACTTGAGCGCGGTTTATTCGATTAGCTTTTAATATTTAACGCGAATGTATATCATAATTGTCTGTATCGGTTCGCGGAAGCTTTCCACAAATTTCAAAACCATTTTCCATTTATTTATTTTACAACCTCCAATTTGTCAACGAAAAAATGTTTTTCTGTGAAAAGTTGTTTTTTTGCAACTTCCATTTTGCAAAATATTGCTTTTCCAAAAATCCGCCTCCGGGATTAGATGAATCGATAACTACAGCTCTGATTAAATAAAAAAAAATGCATTAATCTTTAGTCTCAGATCACTTCTGTTGAAGCCAGAATAATCAGCAGGATTCTTTTGCAGAAAAGAATCGAAATGATGTCAATGTTCGTCGTAAAATCTGACTTTTTTTAAACCAAGATATTGCTAAACGCATTTAACCGACATACACGTAACAAAAAATTCATACTCCTAACAGTTTACGACCTCCTACAACTCCGCAAACTTTACCCAATTTCGCTTCTTTCGAGGTCCTGTAGCTCTTTAATTGGAGCAAAGCGTGCCAAAGACCCGACAGATGAAACACCGGCAAAGGTAGATGGAATCCGCGTGGCACGGGCGAGTGAGTGTCCTTCCGCTAATCGTCTCGTTCGCATTTGACAACCGCATTAGTGGCAGCGGCCGCTTAATTAAAGACGCACACTCGACGTACTCGTGACCGTTGATAGACGAAAGCCCGAAGACCGAATTCACGAGCGGAACAGCCGAGAAATCGAGACGTCCAGTTATCGTCGCAGACACACACACACACACATACCTGTCCAGCGCCGCTATTGTCGGCGCACGCGCACAAAGCGGCACAAAACGCGAACACGTTTCACGAAGAGACGAACAGGTAAGAAGCGAACGTCTCGGCTGCCCGAAGAGGAAACCGCTATTCTGCCGTTAAACGTACACGCCAAGATATAAGTGCATCGCACACGCCGGCACATTAGCCGGTGTTAACTCGCCTCGACATTAAGCCGATATGCACCTAATTCTTTTGCATATGTAGCGATATAACGATTCGAGTGCCACTCGAACGATCATACTTGATCGCCGGCGGTAGCTTAACGTTGGAATGCGAAAGCAACGTGTACACATTGGAAAAAAAATGTTTGATATTTGTACATATAACGGAGAGATAATTACTATAATTTAATAATAAGTTAATATTATTATCGATACTCTATATCAAAAATAAATAATTTCTACAAATTATAGTTAAGAAAACCATGTTTCTCTTTCATCTATTGAATTCTGCTACAATGTTAATGATAACCTGAATATATATTATTACAACAACCAAAGAATATGATTAGAGTCACAAGTAATTATAATTTTAGTTAGTTCAATCCTTTTTTCTCTCAATATAGTGGCTTGTAAAACGGTTCAGACATCGTGAAATTGGGAGTTTACCAAACTATCAAAATCGAGAGCCATCATTGACGGGCTTATCCAGTAATTATATTATTAATAATAATTATTATTATCTATTATTATCAATGTTATTATTATTATTATTATTTATTATCATTTAGTGTCTTTAATTATAGTATTAATTATATTAGTGTTACGGATAAAGGCCCGTAATGACTATCAATTTTGACAGTTTGGTGAGCTTCCAACGTTCAGTGTCTAAACCGTTTTGCAATTCACTGTACGCGAGTGACGGCAGGGTGGCAGGAGGACACGGGAGAGGTGGGAGAGGTCGTTAAGATCCGTGTCTATCCAGATGTTAATGAGTCAGGAATACGGCACGCACCGCGAGTGGCTAATTGTCTACGCGAGATTCTATCTCGGTTACCAATAAGAGAGCTCGGCTCTCTACTGTCGTGGAGAGTAATGCTTGTGCGATTGAGAACACTGCGGTGTGTACGGCTCATATAGGATAAATATTTGATAAGCCGGTAGCGCGAATGTCAACACGTCATTTGCGGTAGCGCGAGCGATCAAAATATCTACTGCTGTTTATCGGCACTTCAGAGGGTATACACCGTCTTATTGCAAATTCACGTCGAGCCCGAGACAATTTCTGCAACGTAACGTCCGCAATGTTAATTCGAAGCGGATGATTTCAGAGCGGGACTGAAAACTGCTCAAGGAAATAGAATTAAAATCGTGGAACAGCGGACCGTGCCGCATTGGCGAGTGAAAAATATCGTAACGGTATGAAAACTCGAAACTCTTGTGCGTTTGACGTGAAGCGATAATATATCGCACGGCAAGTATATCGATGTGAAATTGCGTCGCAATTTGCAACACTCGCGCAGGTGTTCCTAATAAACTACCTCGTCTAAATGCAAACGATATTTGTTTAACGGCAAGCAACACAAATTCGTATTTATGTCATTCGGAAAGGAAAGCAAAAATATTCTCGATCGAGCACGAAGAAAAATACACGAACATACCGTTCTTCGTGTAGGTCTCCATGATGGATCTTTTTAATAGAAAATTTGCTCGGAAATTCGCACGCTCGCGGTCTGTGTAACGTTAAAAATTAAAGGTTACGATAAATATCATTCGATCGCACTTTTCGATTAAACATGTTCTCCATCGAATTTTCGACAGAGTTTGTGAATCCATCAGTGTCTATACTTGATCGGGTAACTACAATTATCGGGATTACATAAATAACTCATGAAATAAAGTAGTTAGAGAGAACTGATTAAATTAAAAAGTAGAGAGTAGCAAAAGTCAGTTAAATAAATTTAGTCAATTTAACAATCCTCGCCGGAAACCGCTGTCTCTATATTTTCCAGTTTCGCACAGAGAAACAACAGAAGAATCCATTCAAGCGCCCTGCGAAAAGTCCCCCTAAACCAACTCTGCGAACGTCGAGTGGCTCTCGCAAAAAGCGCGATGCTTGCAGTCGACATTGGCCGGAAAAAACCGACGCAACGTTGATTGTGCGAATTTAATCCGGGGTTAATAGCACAAGAGAGGAAGGGAGAGAAAGAGATAAGAGAAAAAAGGAGGACATATTCCTGAAGCAAAATTTGACATTAATTTAAAATTCGATATGGAGGAAACGTTTCCTCGCATGCACTCTCGCACGCGATAACGCCGCGCAACGTAGCGTGCGAGCGAACGAGCGTCTGAGTGTCGTAATCGCCGAATTCGCGAAATGAGAAATCAAATAATGCATAAGCGCTTAACGTATCGCGCGTCCCATGCAGAGAAAGACGTCTCAATGCGCGGGTTCGACTAATTTCGGAAAATGACACCGAAAGGTTGCTCACCCCAGTTTCACCGAAACGCAGCAACCGGCGACACGACACGGGGTCGGCGGGTTCGTTACAGTGCTTAAGTGCTAAAACCACTTATGTGGCACGTGCATGACACCTCACGTTTTCCTGATATATTGTCGCACGCGAAAATACCATCGGGAAGCCCTTTGAGGACGCGCAAGGCGGCGGGCCGTACGCAGATCTGTCGTCTGGATCGCTACGGTACGAAGCCCTACACATTTGTGCATAAACACAGACAAGATATCTAATACAACATTCGTATTCGCAAGCGTGGCACGTACCGAGCGTGTCACGTAAGCGTCGCGTGTGTGCGCGACTGATATAACACTTCAATTAAAGCGCAGTTCCTTTCGTCGACTGTGCGCCACGCGTCACGTTCCTCTCGTAATTACTTTTATCTGCGCGAACGAATGTCGCGGTTCAATTTTACTCTCCATTGCGTTTAAGTTTAATTGATATGCGACACGACGCACAGACATCCAATTGCGAAGAGTAGTCGCTGGTATTCGCAATAATAATAAAAAATATAGGAAACAGAGACAGAAAAAGAGTGCGTGATGCTATAATTTAATATGTCGCGGATTAAATATATCGAATTTTTTTGCACATCAGTGTTTGTGTAGCACTCATTGCGATGCAATTTTCGATAATTGAGTCATCTGTCAGAATATTGCGACTGCGTTTGCACGAGCTGATGAATGATTTCGGCCGCGTGTACTTTTGGATGACGAGAATCACGGTAAAAATCGACCACAGTCCTGCGCCATTTAATTACGGTTATACTTTCTCGTCGTTATTTCCGGTCGTTACAAGTTCAAACACGTAGGTATCGAGAGTTGGAGTCGAAATTCCTCGGTCAAACTTTCGCATAATTTCCTCTTAAGAGAGTCCGGGAGATGTTCCGGGAGATGGTTCGCGAGGGAATAACAAGAATCCTGTCCTTCTCGTGTGTTAAGTTAACCAACTCGGCAAACTGCAGGTTAAGATGCCGCACGCGAGGCTCTATGCGACGGGAGTATATAATTTTGGGCTTATTACCGAAATAATTAAAGTACTAGCCACGCGCGCACATTTAACTTTACAATCCACGCTTGATTCTGTGTTCGTCTCTCTGCGCAGCGTCTTTCTGCGAAGTTATATAATCCTAAGTGTAGGAGTTTTATGTCAGCTAATCAGAGTCACATAATCGCTAATGGGATAATAAAGCTCCTATTCAAGGAAGAAAACAAAATAAAAAGACAACAACAGAAATGTGGAAAAATGGGAGAAATCTGAATACTCGAGAAAAAAAAATGAAATAAAAAGAAAACAATAGGAATAGAGAAATCTGAATATTTTGAATTTCATTCGGAAATTGAAAAAAATATACGATGAGTGTGGAAACCTCGCGATAGCGACCAAAGAACGTAGAGATCCACATATCGAAAGCATATCATATAATTGGATTTGATATCGGCTAATTAGAGTCACATAATCGCTAATGAGACAACAAGGGAAGATAACACAATAAATTAAAAAGAAAATGACAGGAATGGATAAAAATTGAAAAGATCTGAATACTCTGAATTTCATTTAGAGATTAAAAAAGACACGCGATGTATGTGCGAAAACATCCTGAGAAAACGTGAAGATTCACATGTTGGAAGTATATTATCATACGTATGATAAGCACTTTGGAATTAAGTATAATTTTGCGCAACGCTCGGTTCTGGCTGCAATGAAAATGCACACACACACACACACACCGAGGCGTGTCTGTTTTCGATTATTAATGTTCGCGGTTCTCTAGTGCCGTTGCGTCATCCTGTACCATGTAGCAATCAAACGCAATGGCCATTCAGCGAAATAAGTGACACAGATTCGTTATTGTCGGAAACATGCTGTTAGTGCATACGCGCGCACTGTTACGAGTGGGTGAGATTTGATTTTCTAGCTTCGATAGCGACGAATTGTACGATAAACAGCTCTTCCATATTATATCTGTCCTATATTGCTTTCATGTAATAAGGAATCTCTACAGAGATACATCCGACGTCGCGTTCAATCCCGTCCATCCAACAAAATTCGAGAAAATAGAAGAGAAAATGTAGAAGTTTTATGTCTCTCTCTCTCCTCGAAAGACTCGTTCCGCAGCGAGGCGACCGATCGCGCAGGCGATGAATAAGGTAAGACATGAGTAATATTAATTCAGAACGGATGCCAGGTGTCCAGCGATTAGGGAGCGTGGGTGGATCAGAGGTGTTCAGGAATTCCGTACTGCGCCCAACGCACTGAAATTCCCGAACCCTCGAAAGTGGGCGTGCGAAATGACGGATGTGACGAGGCAGTTTCTATATGCCGCGAGAAAAATGGACGGTTGACATAGATGTAAGTGGCGAAACTGATCGAAACCTGACCGCGGGGCATGAACGTCAAATTGCGAGCGGACGAAAATCGATAGTCGCGACGTTCATCGACCTTCGCGTGCTGAAGCGATCCTTTGCGTCTAAATTTAGACGCCTGTGGATCTTTTGATTGCAGACAGGTACCCTCGGGAGTTAATCCGACGTTTCAGCAAGACGCAATTTTTCGCGACTATACGTAATTAAGTGCTTATTAATAATAAAATTACGAGTATATTTTTCACAGAAAGAATTATTATATTATGCTATTATATTATATTAATTATATAATATTATAAGTAATAATTTGAATAAATGTTCCTAGTTGGTGACACAACACAGGCGTTACAAGATAATCGCGCATAAAGAAAAATATCATTGTATTGCTAAGAAACGCGTTTCTCAGTTTAATTTTCCTCTCTGCAGTAATAATTATCTTAAACAAAGAGTATTTTCTTGACAATAATCTTGAAATATCCTTATCACAAATTTCAGAAAAGTTCAATTATCATGTAACGTAAATGTCTTAAGAATCGAACTAATAAAAAAGCATGATTGGTTTTACAGTTTTATTAAAAAAATTAATAGAATTACTAACGAAACTAACTAACTTATATAAAACTTTGGTTTTTCAGCAACCGAAAAATAATAGGAAATAAAATGCTGGTAAGTATTAATTATAATTTTAATGAAATATTAGATGATCCAGGTTTTTGAACCGGTAATTAAACTGAAAAAAAATTATGCCCTAATTACTCATTGATTAAATGTTGATTAAATAATATTACAAATTGGCATAAATATCTTTTATATATGTAACAAAATTGCAAAGGTTTTTTCTAAATACAGATACATTATTATAATTAATTGTCATTATTATTTTAATCATTTATTTTAATTATTTATTTTAATTATTTATTTTAATTATTTACATATTCAATTACTGGAATATTTACCTTACTTAAGAGGAATTTATTCTCTTTGCAAAAATATTATGAAACTTCGAAGAAAAATATGATTCTATATAGCACGCAAACCGAATTTTTAATCCGTTTTTATTTAATATTCTCGATTGAAATGTTAAATTTATTAGGATTCAGAATGTATTTTGAATAAATTTGATGCTTATGATAAACCTGTGATAGAATTCGTCTTGTGTGCGTAAAAATTCCGTAAATACAACGGAAAAATTAATTACTACTTTACACTTGAATTGAGTATCTGCATGGTCCTTCGGGACAATTTTGTATTCGTGAAGCGTAATTATCAGAAATCTCACCGTCATTGTAACCTCATTACAATACAAAAGTTTGCAAAAGGTTAATGATAAAATTCATTAGCCTTTGAGGACACCAGACGCGACAAATGCGTCACTGTATATATTACGTGCTGCTGCTATGTATAATAAATTTCTGTATCATTCGTGATAGAAATATTGCGCGATTATAACGACTGCTCGGTTTCACTGTCCTCTTTTGCATTTAATATTGAAAAAAAATAATTAATAATTTCAAACGATATAGCTATATGATTTCCCACGTGCGAGAAACCAGAGAAGAAGTAGTAACTATGCTCTCTTCGAAATATCATGGTGATCCGCGTCGTGACATTTAGCTTGCCGCGCAATTTTATTTTTTATGAAGAATCTTCGACACGGATGCTCGTCTTCGAAGAGCACAACACTGATTAGATTAGATTGTGTGTATATATGTGATTTTACTGGCATATTACACATACAATTACCGGCATAATTAACAGGTGTTCCCATAAAGATATTAGAGTCACGAAAACTAACGCATCGAACGAATGCAATTTGCGGGTAAATAAACTGGTAATAAAGATAATGTTCTTTTTAATCATCATGACATGTTCAATTAATGAGTCACTTACTTTACTTAAAAAAAATTTATTCTCGTCACAAAAATATTATAAAATTTTGAAGAAAAATATAGTAAAAAAACATATATTTATGCATTCGTGTATACAATAACGACCGACGTAGCAAGCTGATATGGATCACTTGACGCAAACGTCACTAACGCAATCGACGCAAGGCAATTTGTCAGCCGACAAATTGTCACGCAATGAGTCAAGTCGTGACGAGCTCTCGGTATCACAGGCGCCACTGATAACAGTAAAAAAAAAAAAAAGAGAGAAAGATACGAGAGCGTTCGTTGACTAGGAACGCGAATTGACGCAAATAATGTGATAAGATATATTCGAGAAAAAATTTCACGAAAAGGACGCGTTGAATATCGAAGCCGGAAACGAATTAATTAGCGACGTGTTGAAAGTAATTAAATTAATTTGTATTTTACCGAGCGGGAAAAGATATTCCTGACATTCGCGTCGTCTCGCTTTCTCAGTCCACATTTCATTACTCATCGCAATTTGCTTAAGTACGCAAAGTAAACATACAATTCCCGGCTGTATTTTTTTACGTTAATAAAGGCAATTGCTAGTGAGGTTTAATCAAATTACGCTGCATTAAAACTTTCCATCTGCACACGAATTAGCTCGACAATTAATTCGTACAAGTAAAATATATAGAGTGCTCATCGCGTTATCGCGACGTTAATTTTGAAGGCGAAACTGAAGAAAATTTACGATTGCCAATATCTCGTAAGAAAAAACATCGAAATTACCTCGTAACGTTTCTTATCATATTAACACCATGATAAAGGATTGCGCGATACCTGATAACGTATGCTGAGAAAAAATATCTAAAAATTAAAAATACTTATTTGGTTGGTGCCAGTAACATATTTACTTAAATCTAAATTTATTTAAGTAGAATAAATAATTGCTTTCATGAAAAACGAAGATTTTGAGAAACTGTATATTTTCTTATTTAAAAGATATTTTACATTAATATAAATAAATATGTTGTTAGTACCCGCCGAATATATATTTTCTATTTCTTAGATATTTCTTCTCTCAGTGAATACATTAAGAAAAAATATTTGTTCAAATTCATTCGTGGAGTATAAAATTTTCACAGAAATAAACTTTATCGCACAGAAATAAACATTATATCTCATAAATAAATTTTCAAATATTTCTTTTTCCAGTGCACAAGATATTTTTGCAATATCTTCTGCTGAAAAAAAAAAAAGGTATTCAAATTGCGTCGCTGTTGCGTCGGTTTTTTTGTAGTCGAGAATCATTTTCTAAATCATCTGAGAATGACTATCAGTTATACTAGATTTCTATACAACGGTTTAATAACTCTGTCGGTCGCCAACCATTGTCTTTTTACCGGTTTTTGGCTCTAATTAGAGACAGGAATTACAAAACTCTACTCCGCGAGACATCGGGAAAAAACTGTTGGCAGCTCGAAAATGCCATTTGAAGCTGGCATATCCTGCTTAATAAACTTTTCCTGCGTTTTACAGCGAAAATTGGGACATCGCGCGAAACAGTATTTTCGAGCGAGTGACTATTTCGGCGAAATTTATGCCAATTTCACCGCTTTCGCACACGTATTTACATTTTATTCATCGTCGGTTTTTTACGCGTAAAAATGTCTAGCAGATAGCATCCCGGTATCTTTGTGTTTGCATTATATCGTGCGGGGCGATATTTTTATTATGATTCAATATAGAAACTTATTTCCCCAAGTACACACAGAGGTAGATGAAAGTAACGCGAGAAGATAATCTGGATGCACACGTAAACCTTCGCCGAGCAGCTCGGGTTACGATAGTAACGTGGCTCGTATCGCCTCGTTATTACAAAAGCGCCCAGCAAGATACAAAGCAACGCGGCAATGACCAAAAGAAACAAAAACTCAGGTATACGCGCACAACAATCTTGATGAAAAGAATGTATAATGTGTGGACATTCGCTATGTAAAATAACGCAGGAGGAAGGAACGAGAGGAACGAGCGGGTGTAGGGGAATAAAAAAACTCGTCTTCTATGTCGAAATTGTCTGCGGCCGTATCGTATAAAATTATCGAGGCGTAAGGTAAATCGACTGACGGACTGTAAAATATTATTGAACGCGCGATGCGTCCCGTATGATTGTAAATCAATGTCCACCGTTACGGCGTCCACCGTTACGGCGTCCCCCGTCTCGGCGCCGACAAAAGTCGAGCTGGAGATGAATTTATATAAGCAAAACGCACGGTATAAATTTGCATGTGATATTTCATTGAACAGGCAGCGCAAACAAGTGCGTCGAATACGCCATTGCGATGGTATAAGGTCGACTATTGTCTGTCGTTTCACCATTGTCGTTCATGAATATCGTGATATATATCATAGAGCACGATACGTATCATACTTCGCGAGAAAATAGCTCTTCGACGTGTGATTTCGGATGCTCTGCGACGAGATAAACGCAACACCTGCGCATTGTTCGGAAATGTTACTTGTCCGACCGCCGCACGGGTGTAAAATAAAGATATGTAAATGAAAACGCTTGCACTCTCTAGATTGCGAAATATAAATCGCCTGTTAATCCGATGCATAGATATCAAAGAATATTGAAATTATAAATAATCGTCATAGGAAAATTTGTATAATGATATATTTAACATATTTTCTGGTCATTCATTTATGTGTTGAATATTTATCTGTTTTCAACGATCAGACATTTTCAAAGATTAACAAAATGTTTAATGACGAACAAGCGACCATTACGAATAACCACGCTGATTGACGACAACCATAATTAATCGATTATTACGTTACATGCATTAATTATAATTATGTCGAATAATATGCTCGTTAAAAGGACAAACCGGAATATGGTAGTATAGTATCATGCGCTATTTATCATTCTACACACGGATAAAGAGAACACAAATGGGTGGACTTCCCTGCTAGCAATAATATCTTTGTACTACTACGCTGAGACGCTTTGCAAAGTTTATCCAAGTAGATGTGTATCTCGCGCATATCGCAGAATCGATTGAGCTATCTTATAGTTCCAGGTTGAAATAAGATCAGTTCTTGCACGCGTTGCATCGTATAAAAATAAACCTAAACACCGCTGCTCGATATAATGCAGGATTTATTAAAAGCCTAACTAGGGCTGGCAACAGCTCGTTGGTTGACGCATGTGTAGTATCGCGCTTGACGTACAAATAAATTCCGCAAGCTTATATGAAAATTTGCGACTTCATAGAGGCGACATATATATATATATATATATATATATATATATATATATATATATATATATATCTTTATTACCCACATTTATATTTTTAAAGGTCAAAAACCTTTGAAATCACCTGACTGTGATCTACGAGTATCACTCTACTTCACCGTCATCAGTTTGGCGCGTATCCACATCGTACGTATTGCATCCTAAGACGTCAACAAGTCGAGATATTCACATATTTGATTTTAATTAATAAGCTTCGCATTATGTGATACTCTGCCTGGCCAAGTTTTGTAATACCAAACATCGCAAAAATTCGCATCTTATACTGTAGGATTTTTATCACCGTGTGAAGATAACTGAAATTTTATTAGAACTGTTGTAATAATAATTTAGCGTAGCGATATAAGTCCATTTAATAAAAATGCACGTTGGTTTCAAAATCCACTTGACTCATCGCCGATTCTTTTGCGCACTATATCATGCAAACGCATATTTTAATCATTCTGAAATTTCGCTTTGATCTTGAATACATTAAATTCTTCTCGTAGCAATATGTATATCTATTACTGAGATAAAAATAATCTCAATTACGCTTGCAATCTTATTATAACTATGAGCAAATAAAAGAGGCACAATGGTCTCTTTTAAGAGGCAGGAAATAGTATTTAGTGATTCTTTGAATAAATTTAAATTGTGTGTTAATAAGCACGTTCAGCGGAAAAAGCGTTCAGTAAGCAATCAGCGATTATTGGTTCTTATTGTTAAAACCCTAAATCTAAACCAATTACATTGACGAGTTGCTCAACTGTTGTGCAATTGTTGAGTCTGTTAAATGCAACCATTGATATTGAATTGATATTTATTGTGTGACAGCAATTCTATTGACTGTAATTCTATTGCAAATCAATATTTTTGAAAACAAATAATACGCATATATAATACGCGTATTGCTACATTATACGTTGTTATATCAGATAATCACATAAACTCACATAAACACAAACTCACCCTTGAGAGAGATTAGGCTGCTGTGTAAGACTCTCTGCCAAAATATCCACCTCCTGTACTTTCGCGTTATCATTAGTGATTGTTTCAAAACTAGCAGAGATGGTAGTTGTTTCTTTCTGTAATACAATACAGTATATATGGCTAAATTGTATATATAATATTTGTATATATATATATATATATATATATATATATATATATATATATATAATTGTATATATAACGATAATCAATAATTCTTATTATATAGAAAATTGTAAGCATCTTACTTGATGGTAATCCTCTTGACTAGCTTTGAGTGCCACTGTATCTTGTGTCTCAAGATTTAATATAGTGGACTCAAAATTTTCTTCGAGGTTATCGTAATTGAGCGTAATATTACTGTAAGCTCCATAAGTCTCGTTCTTCTCAGATTGAAAAGAAAGATCTTCATCTTGTATATTTTCAGCTCGTGCATCTTCAGCTTGTGTATCAGAAGCTACTATCAGAAACAGAAGTCCACTGTAATAGAATAAAATGATGTTACAATTATGTTAAGTAACGTTATGTCAATATTGCATAATATAAAAATATATCAGAGGACCACTTCAAATATTGAAATTTATATAGTTAAACAGGTCAATCATTGCTTGCAACAATAATAATAAGAGAAGTAAACAATATATAATAAAATAAATAAGACTATACGTTCTATTACACATTCTGTTTATTCATATAATATGGGAATAGTCACAAACGTTTCTTCAGTTATAAATTCACTAATGTATTTAGAATTGATTCTTCTTCAGTTAATATTTAATACAAAAATCATTCACATAATGTTCTTTACTACTATAAATAATCTGTCATGAAAGTATAAATGCTTCAATTGTTAATCAATTGAATTTGGATGAAATTATGACAGAAATTTAATTCACACAAAATTTAATTGCAAAGATATGTAACATTAATAACAAAAGCATCTTATGCTGAATAATTACTAAATAATGATTACTAAAGATTAACCCTAGCTATGTCACAGTGCCTGTCATTCCAGAAAAGAATGTGACTTCTAATACATACACTTCTAATACATACACTTTACATAAAGTCATTGTACCATCAATTAATATTAATTTCCTTTTATCTTGTTGATAATGATTTGCTCCATGACATTTCAAGGAAATCCTTGCGAAACATTGACAAGTATTCAAAAGGATCGACGAAGGATTTACAATTTTGAATGAGTGATATAAAAGAGTTTAATGCAAGAATTATTTTTTGACAGCGAAATCGCTCGTCACGATTCACGCGATTTCTTACTACGACATCGAATTTCGGAGTACGCATGCTGATGCAAGTTCGAATTGACAATAACATAGCGCTAATGATGCGTAACTCACCTGGACACTACCGATATTAGGAGCAGCGCCCAGTACACGAACAACACACAGGACTTCATACTCTCCTTTTACGGGACACCAGTGTCGCGGGGTACCGCATTTAGGAGCTCTTCCTCATCGGAAGATACGTTGTTGTTTTTACATACGCACGAACACGAACAATCCATCACCGTAGTCAACGGCGCCAACACTACCACCACCACCACCACCACACCACTCCACCGCCACCGTCGTCACCGCGAAAAACTGACGTGGTATTATCGGAAAGCTTCCGGTATTAAACTATTTCGCGACTCACATTAGAGCGCATCCGAAAAATTCAGTAGATTCGAAATGCGATACCACGTTGACGCGCTGAATCGTTATCGGCGCGTATATAGATCTCTATGCGAAAAATCCACATTTCGCTCGAATGAGTACACGCGCCCACACAAGAAATGTCGTGACTAGCGAGAACAGCTGATCGCGTGTGCGCACGCGCGCGAATCGCCGAACGTTGGATCTATCGTTCCATATGTACTTTAGTACATTTACTGCACTCCACACTACAAACGAGTGTTTATCCATTGAATAAAGAATACTAGCAAGAAATATAAAGAGAAAATCCTCTGTTAGAAGTGCGAAGGATGTGACGTAATGAAAGTGAACCAATTGCGATTATCGATACTATGGAATCGAAGTAAATGTTATGACGTAATATTGTTAATTAATCGAATAGACAAAGGTGCGTAAACGTATTGAAGAGAAAATTATTACAAGTGACTAATTTTATTTCCCTCATCAATATGAACAAAATATCAATATCGTCACTTATGACGTAGTTTACGTTATCAAACTGAGCCAATGTAACACAATCGATTATCCACGATATATCGCAACATGCTCCTTTCTGGTATTCTTTATTCATGTGGTTATCATTCGCACTGTATGCTATTAGAAAGAAAAGAATAAAATTGTAAAATATAAAGAGTTTTATAAAGATTGTAAAATATAAAGATTAATAGATCAAATAAATAAAAGACTATCTATTCCTTTTTCCAAAAGTTTAAATATATACTTGTTTCCTTTTGCAACTGATGCAACCCTTATAGAAATATCATACTAAGAATCATTGATAATTACTTATTTTCAGTATTAAAAATACTGGATAATAAGTAATTATCAATGATTTTTAGTATGATATTTCTATAAGGGAATCAGAATAATCTTAGAATAATTTCGCAATTAAAAGATTGTAATCGATATCGCACTCGATATCTTCGAATTATTTCGATATCTCGATTATTTCAATTCGAGTGTGATATCGCCTGTTGCAGTGTGTGCGTCAATTCCTATGGGCCACATATATGCTGCATTCGGAAACACACATTGTGTGCACACTACTAGACGATAGCCGTTGGAGTGAGCGAAATACAAGAGTGAGATAAAAAGAGAGGGAGAGTACTCGAGTGACGTTTCCGAATGCAGCCAAAGAGAGTGGATGCTTTCCATTTAATAAGTCGACATAAGCAACATTCTGTCTTTGTTCCATATGCAATGAGTAATAAGATAGAACGATGCTTGTGTCGACTTGTGTTATTAAATGAAAAACACCCAATGTATGCGTCATGTAAACATATGGTCAGTTCTTTTAAGATCGTTCTACATTAGTAGCAAGTCGATTGCAACTGTGTTGCAACAGCCAATCAGAAGCGTCAATAACACCATTGATGCTTCTGATTGGCTGTTGCAATAAGAATTACGTCTGCTTGCGATCGGATAGCTACGGCTTTTGCATGTAGAAAAATTTTAACCGTAAATCGTAAGAAAACTGACCAATCATAGTCGATTATTTCTCGAACGCAAGGAGAATAATCAACTCTGATTGGTCAGTTTTCTTACGACCTTACGGTTAAGGTTAAAATTTTTCTACGTGCAAAAGCCCTTATGTAGAACGACTTTTAAAGGTCGTTCTCAATGACGTATATACATCTTAGGGTACGTTCAGATTCCCTACCCGGGTGCACTCTAATACTAGAAGTGCTATAGTATATGTAACATATACTATAGTGTTTCTAGTAATAGAGTGCACCCGGGTAGGGAATCTGAACGCACCCTTAGAGCATGTATACATAGAGAGGGAATACTGGCACGAAGTGTCCAAAATGTGTACGAGAAAGCTATACGTTCCTATTGCGTTCCTATTACGTCCTCTGTGCGCATGCGTTGAAGTTAACAGGTTAGGTTATAAAGTTGACAGGAGAGATGTTATTTATTTTCTTTTCAGAGTTCTAAGAATTTTTTCAGAATTTTGTATTAACTTTCTAGTACTTCAAGAAAATGCAAGAAAACGCAAGAAAATGCAGTACTAAAAAGTTAATACGAAATTCTGAAAAAAATTCTCCGAACTCTATGAGAAGAAAATAAACAATTTTTATCTCTTGTTATTTTTCGGTAAAGTTGATAGAATTCAAGTAAAAAAATAATTTTATAGCCCAGCAACAATTGACGCATGTTGGCGCATACACACAGAGGATGAATAGGAATATATATCTTTCTCTTTCGCACATATTTTCGACACACTTTTGGTCTACAGGAGGCATACGCAATTCCCCCTCCATATATATATATATATATATATATATGCTCTAAGCCCCTAGTTTACATTAAAAGTCACACTGGAAAGTGTTCGGAAACACGACACATGAAGGCACACGGTATCCTCACTACTTTCCCACGAAAACACGAGAGAGTGATGTTTCCGAACATAATAGTATTACATATATATTACATATATGGGATTTTCTCTTTATGGCCGGTATTCATAGTCCGATCTTAGGGCCTGAGCACAGACTTTTGCATAACGCATAATGCATAACACATAAGGAAATCAATCAATCAGAGTCATTCATTTCTATCCTGGAGAGGGAAATAAAGGTCTCTTGGTTGATTCCCTTATGCGTTATGCGTTATGCAAAAGTCTGTGCTCCCAGTTTTATACTTAACATCATCTTAAGTACTGTCTTTAAATGTCATGAACCAATCACAGAGCCGTATTCGTATCTTAAGACATTGCTTAAGACGGCTTGAAATAAGATTCGACTATGAATATGATCGGTCTATGTTCCTTCCTGGTATACTTTATTCAATGGTCGGCGCGCACATGTACATAGGCACGTTTGATTTGTCATCCCCTCTCAATATTACCGGTACTACTGGATGAGATTTCTGGTCACACTGATTTAGCGTCAGATTGAAAAACTATTTATTAGGAATGTTACATTTTGTTTATTGATTGTTCAGACGTAATAATGGAAATAAATGGCGATTCAGCGATTTCTCCAAGTAACGTGTAAGTATATGTTTCTGTTGTGTGAACAATAGCAATCACATGTTCAGTTATAATTAAAACAATTAAAACATTTGTTATGCATTTAAAACTTATAGTAACGACTGCATAATTAAAATTATTTTACTTATATTAAAAAGATGCATTGTATATCAAATTAATATAGTTGTCTTGAAGGTTAAAGTGAAAGAATTGCTCTTTATACACAAATATATTATTTTTAGAAAAAAGTAAAATGATCCAATATATAACACAATTATAACTTGACAACTAATTTTCTCCTTACAGGATAACAGTTGCAGATTCAGTATGGAAATTCATCAATATGCCAATAATTCATATTTTTTCTCATCTGGAAAATCCTGCTACAGAACAGATGCTGTGTTCTCTCTTAGAATCTTTATTAAGAAGATCCTCTACTTTAAGTAGTGTATTAGTTCCTCCATTCAATAATGGTGTACCAGATGAAACTCTGCAACAACAATATACAGGTATTTCATTTATATTACAGTAATATACTATAATAAAAATTATATGCTTTATAATATATCAACATATATTTCTAGCATTTACAACTTGGTTGTTTGGTACAATGTTTTATTTGGTGTGTGTTCCATCAAGCAATGTAATACTCTCAAATAGTATTGAAGTTCAATCTTGTATGCTCAGGATACTGTCCAGACATCATTCCACAATGTTTGAGGCTATAAATTCAGAATATTTAAATACACTTAGTGGTATGTAATAATAGTACTTACACACACACACACATATGTATATATATATATGATAATTAAATATAAATGTATTACTACAAATATAATATGAAATTATTTTTTTTATAGAAATATCAGAGTTTTATATAAATAGTACAGATACAGAAGAAATGACTCTCTCAAAGTTTCATACAGAGAAAGATATCATACAGAATTTAGATCTGACACCATTTTCTGTAACAATTAACTCATCACAGATGCTATCAGTTCAATCATCTATATTAAAGGTATTGCTTTTTCTAAAAAAATATCTGACATTGCTTTAATTAAAACATATATTAACAGATTAAAATATATTAACAGATAATTATGAAGTCTGGAGTGTTAATTTGGGATCGGATAAAATTGTGGGACAAAGCTATAACAATAGTTACTAAATTTCCTCCAAATTTAAAGATTGAAGCATTTCAACTGTGCACAGAAATAATAGAAGATTGCGTCATTCCCGATCGAGTAAGTGATACAAATTTAAAGATAACATTTTTTATTCTTAAAATATTATATATGTGTATATTTTTTGCAGGAATTTACAGCCTTAATTTCATACAGTCTAGAAATAATAAAAAGTATTTCAACTTGGATTAACTTAGGTCAATTACAAATACATGCATTTTCTCAATTTATAGAAACGATAACACGTTTAATACGAGAAGCACCAGTCTTATTTAATGTTGCAGAATTGTGTTTTCAAATTATTGAACTTGTAGCTTCTGAATTATGTAAGTACTTTGAGATTATTAATAATTGTATAGATATATTTTTCTCATCTCCAACTAATATATTCTCATCTTTTAAGATATAAATTATCTTTATTTTGTTTCAGCACATCATGTAACAGCTGAAGTACGAAAGAAATTAATGGAAGTAACATGTCATAAACTTAAACAATATTTAATTACAGAGCCGAGATCTTGTACTGTCTTAGAAGCTAAAAAATTTTTGGCTTACTTCACACATTGTCCGGTTTGTAATAATTAAAATCATATCTATATTATTTTTATTATTTTATTTTACTTTTTAACTTTATTATTGTTTTTATTTGTTTTTTATATCATCTTTATAAAGATAAAATAACTTTTCCTTTTATTTCAGACTATTATTGACGTTTTTATGCAATTTGTTTTTATTGATATTAGACGAACTGTTATACCAGAGAAGACAATTTTTGCCACGGAAATTAGCGAACCGTGGAAATTACTAAGAAAGGAATTAATGACTCATATGCAGATGGAAAAATTTACAGAAGTACTACACATTGTGAAATCTTCGTCTCTATTACAATTATGGTTGGAAGAACGGAAGATTCAAGTAAAATTATACGAGAATGACTTAAACGTTATACTAAAAACACTCATGCAAAATTTGAATTCTGATAAATGCCAAGATGTGGAAGTTATTTTTCAAATTTTAATGAATTTAATGGCTCATAGTGAATCGAATAAAGTTTTATTGCAATCAATATTAGCCTTGCCATTTACTCAAGATTTCAAAGGATCTATGGATATCAGTCAAAAAATGGTGCAGAAAGCGAAGTCTCTCAATGTTGACACTATGTCAAAGTGTCTTGAAACCTTATGCGCGTATGGCAGTGGAAAAGAACGATTAAAATTATTACGCGCGTGTATATTAAATAATGAAACGCAAGTAGCTGTTGTAGCAGTATCGTAAGTATTTTTTGACATTACATTTTGATATACATATATACACGTTTATAAAAATAATTACCTTTATTAATTACCTTTATTAATCCAAATTAAATGGAATCCATAGAAACAGTGTATTACTGTTGAATGATAAGACCATAATATTGGAAGATGTTTGCCAATATGTTTTGAACACTGCCTTATCTTCGACAAAAGTAGAAGTACATGAAGCTCTTGCAAGTGTTTTAGGACAGGTAGCTTGTGTCTCATCAGGAAAGGGCAAAATTATCAGGTATATTTCAGTATTATTGTAAAATTATTTATTTATTTCTGAAAGGCTCAATAATATTTTAGCATTATAAAATAATGAAAAGTATCGTATTTCTTTATTAATGATATTCCATTTCAGCAAATCCTCAAATGATGGAAAATGGACAATATATTGCAAATGCTGTACAGAGAATGTGAAAGAAAATGTTGAGTCCAATGTGAATTGTCTTCCAAGAACCAATGACAATATTTTTAATACGTACTTTACACTACTGTCTTCATCAAACGTCTCGATACGTTTGAATATTTCTAAAAGTATTCTGTCTCTCTCAAACCACATAAAGTTATTCAACTCAAATGAAGTAGCAAAGAAATGGCTCCCTTACATATATGACGATAATATAGAGATTCGCTCAAATATCGCATCAGTGATCGGACAATTATTGAATAATAAAATTTCTATGTTGGAAAACGAACATTTGCCAGATATGGTGCCAGATGATTTGGATGAATTCGTTGACTTAGTAATTGATGTTATAGCTGACAATCTCATCACTGCAGTGGATACCTCGAATCATTCCTTACATGATACACTACTCATTACTGCAAAAAATTTTGTATGGTAAGATAAGGGATGTTAATCTTCTCTAAAAAAAAAGGCATATAAGAGATTTAATTGTTGCTGCTTTTCCGCGATGCTGATTGGGTTTCGCGCTTAGCTCACTGCATGTGGGTTACGACTTGCTTCGTATCGTTTGCACCTGTCTTTCCCTGCTTTTCCTGTCTCTCCCTGTCTCTCCCTATAATTATTAATTAATTAAAGTATATTTTAATTTAACTTAATTTTTATTTTATTTTTATTTTACATTTTTTATTGTTTTTTATTAGCTATTAGAAATCCGAGACTACATTTAGTGATTTTTATAACCAATTTCAAACATTCTGTAGATGTCTGAAGATGTTCTGTAGAACATTCGTAAAGATGTCTCCAAGAATGAATAATTAGCGTAAATTCTAGTTAGCGTAGCACGCGCATGTATTGTTCTAGTTCATGATAAAATTGGAATAACAATATTAAATTGTTATTTATATTAATATATAATGATATGATTTCAGTGTTCCATTACACTTGACGGAGAGAAGAATTATAAACATATTTCTTTTTACAATACTACATCCAAACTCATCGCCTGCAGCCGTAGCATGTGCCACAGTCGCGTATAAAGACGTTGCTGACTTCCTAAATGTTTCTCCAAAGGCCTTGTACATTCGATATCGAAAAGATATTTTAAAGGTATTGAATATATATTGTTTTTGTGGTTTATATTATAATGCGTTTATATTATAATGTATTATTAATTTATTTTGTTGCAGCTCATAATGGACCGTGCAGTTTGTAATCACTTTGAATTTTCGTATAATATGGCGACTACAGTACATCGTGTTGCTAAATGCATAGGATACGAAGGATCGCGTCATTTGCTTCGTAAAGATGGCCATTACGCGATCTGCTTTCTAATTGCCGCTATTGTTGAAATACCAGAAACAGAACCACTTTTACATGATATAGCCGAATTAATAAATATGGACATAAAGAAGATGCTTGAAGAATATTTTCCGGTATACGAATTTTACTTAATTTATCTTAATTTAATTATTTTAATATAAAATAACTTAGTTTACGTATATCTCTCTTTCTAGTACATTTGTAGTTATTCATTCTTGGAGACACCTTTACGAATATCTACGGAATGTTTGAAATTGGTTACAAAAATCACTAAATGTAGTCTCGGATTTCTTACAAAGCAATCATTTATGGTAAGAAATTTAAAATGCTGTTAATTTTAATTTTTATTATATGATAAAAAAAATACATATGCATCTTATTGCTTACAGGAAATTTTTGAGGAACTTATGTTAAATTTTTATCAGTCTCCTAAGAAGATAGAAGGCTTTTTAGAAATTATTTCAGAATATGACAGTAACCACAAAGGGAATTTTGCTACACAAGAGCAAATTGTAAGTATTTTAATAACAATATTGGTTATATATTGTCACGTCCCCGCGAGGTTCCGCCATACGTACGACGAGAGCGGCTCCGTCGTGCTGAATTGTTTTCATCGAGCTACGTTTCCATAAGAGCTAGCCCTTACGGGGTGTTTTCGCACGGGGTCAACGGGATAGGTGAGGAAAAGAGGGAAAATGAACAAACTAATAACTCGAATAGTTAGAAATAACTGAAGATAGAATTTATTGGGACTCGAGGTACACAACCTGGTTGTCTACAAGATGACAACTTGTCTTGTTCACGTGTATTATCGGCTGGTGACGCGCGTTAGATCGCTCGTTTTGTTTTGCGATAAAATGAGGCAACGACTTACATTGAGGGAGACTGACGAATTACAGTAAGTTGTTTTATCCAGCACCTTTAGAGAACCGGGAGAGAGCTCTGAGCAACCCCTTAACTGGCGTGGCTGGCCGTAAGATTGGTAGTAGTTCGACCTTCGTTGGCATTGAAGAAGTTGCACTGGATATCCTTTGGATATTTACACGCACGGCATTGGCAATCGCTATTTTCAGGATTTCACTCGCGACCGAGTATGAGTAGGGCCGTTAGTAATTAAGTTAGAAATTATTTCGACGACTTGGAACGAGAAACAAAATTTTATGCAGTGAAACGAGGTATGACCGGCCGTATTTAATGATATCCGGGAGAGGAAAACTTGGAAAGATTTTTGAAGAGTGACCATCTCTCGCGGATTCCGGATGATAACTTAGAAATTTTTGAATGAGTAATTGCGACCGTCTCTGATAGGTTCCGCACGAAGACTGCCTGCTGCGGATTAGGAATCCGCGCTCACCAGCTTTTCTTTACGTTTCTCGCAAGGTGCTGGTCAGCGGTTTTCGGTAAAACGCCGATGAATTTTAGTCGGGCTTGGTGTTTGCGCATTTCCGGTGTCCGGTGAAAAACGGATTTTGCACATCCGTTCTCACTAAGACGCAAAGCTCAACGAATAATGTTACAAAAGGCGTAATACATCAAGAAGTTGGAAAGTCGCTGGGCTCCACATTCGTATGGTGATAAGACACAGACCTTAAATTTGATTCTGGAAATAATCTGATAATAATCTTTACGTGGGATGCTTAAAATTATCTATTTCTTATTTCGCGTATAACTAATAGTTGATAATGTAATCACATTCGACGGGATAAGGTGACGGAATAGGGAGGAGGGGAGCGAGGAAGGAAGAGAGCACTATAGGAAAAGGAAATAAAAGAGAAAAGAGTAAAATGAAAAAGGAAAGGGGAGGGGATGAGAATAATGCGAAACAAGACGTGCCGAGATCCTCGGGACGTAACAATATGATTATTTATAATACTGAACAATTTCAAATATCTTGTAATACACAGGCATCGTATTTGAATCTACGCTTGCATGGTATATTGGTGAATTTCGATATAAAACTTGGTCCCAAATCAGACGAATATACGCAACAATCTGCACTTGCTTCACTAGCTGTTTTAATTCGATACATGGGTGCTACCTACTTAACTCCACTTAGATACAAAATTCTGGCCACGTTACGAACCTCGCTTGGATTTAAAAGACCCGGTTTTCCCGGCTTAGTTTGCGATGCGTGGGATGCGTTTATTCACAAGTACGTTAAAGAAACATGTAGCTAATATGACATCTAATATGAAAGAATGAAATAGAAACATATTCTAAAATAGTAATTTTCACACATGAAAATTGATTCCAGCATAGCCATGGAAGATTTAGGACCATTATTCCCAACAATATGCGTATCATTAATGCCATTGCAGAAGACATTTCCTGAAAGAGTCAATAATATGTTAGAATTTCTGATTATTCAAAATGCGGGAGGAGATAATAATCACATCTCAGAGTTATTCTTCATAGATGACATGGAAGTTCCTACTCGCATATCTAACATAGTCAAAGCATATATACTGCAAGCGAGGTAATTGATAACATAAATTTATAACTTGCGTTTCTCCCTCAAAAATATTGAAATCATTTTCTGCGATTTTAGACCCGAGGGATTTGATGCCAATTTAAAATTATGGTTAAAACGGATCACTCATGAGACCGACGAAGTGCGAATTAGGGCTCTGAAACATTTGCAAACATTTCTGAAAGAACACCGCAGTGAGCTTAATCAAATGATATTAAGTGAAACCGACGTCCATCCGCTAATTGTTGAAGTATGTATGTTTAATAGACAAATATTAGATTGGTGCAACAAGTTTGTCGTATTTATTAAATAAAATAAAAAAAAAATTATCCAATTTTGAAGTATTAATAATTTTTACGAATAAAATGAACAACATTTAATATAGGTATTTTTTTAAATATCTAACTAGGACTTTTTATTTCCTTTTTCATACCCAAATTTTCTACGAGAATTTAAATAAGAAAAATAATAAGTCTTTTGCACCAACATTATACTACGAATACCTTATTTACTGTAATACATTTCACTATTTATTATTTTTTTTAAAGTTATTAGATACTCTATTGATTGGATGTCAAGATAAAGATGAATCTATTCGTTTATGTTATGGAGAATGTCTTGGAGAATTAGGAGCGATCGAACCGAGTCTTCTTCCGCGAAGAATTATTTCTAAAGGTGTTTAGTTTGATATAATAAATGCAATTATACTTTTATTATAATAAATTTTTATTATAATAAATGTGATAATACTTTCTCGTAAACTCTGCGTCGTTTAATATTTTCATAATTGTGTGTTACAGAGGATAGTAAATTTATATCTGATATGAACGAGGAGTTTGCGTGTGCATTACTCTCTGAACATGTACGAGCTTTTCAAGTGCAGAAAAATAGTCAAAGTATGGATTGTTTTTCACTCGCTATACAGGTATGAAAGCATATATATGTTGTACATACGCATTTGCGATAAATCGCAAAAAACTAATATTATTCTAATATGATTAACATTTCCAGGAAATATTAAGAGCATACGACATTTCTCCGCAAGGCCGAAATAGTGAATTATGGAATAATTTGCCTTCCACAACGCAACAGATTATTAGTCCTTTCTTGACATCACATTATAAAAGAAAGGAAGAGGCTATTACTGACGATAATGAGTTTCCTCATCCTATTTATGGGTAAGTTTTTGTAAGAATAAATTCGTTTTTAAATTTGTTAAATTGTCTTTACTGCGTGTGTTGCCGATTGATAATTAACACGATCGATTTAATACGATCCATAATTGATGCAAATATTCTCATAGTTCTGAAGTAGGTTCCTCAGTCGAAACCTGGGCTTATTATTGGCTTTGCAGTATATCCAATAATGTACAGGATACAACTCTCAATAATGTACTGCAGGCGTGCAAATTAGCTTTCAAACGAGACATAAAAACGTTGACATTTTGTCTACCATATATCGTGTGTAAGTGCTTAAAGCTCAATGTTTAAAACTGATTATTTCATTACGTGTATTTACAATATATTTTTATTTGTTAGCCTATATAGTTGCAAATAATAGTGAAGAGGAATGTATTAAACTTAAAGAGGAGATGTTAGCCGTGATTAACGTTAGAGAGAAACCCGTATTAGATCCTGAGCTTTTACGTCATTATCCACTTCGATACGGCCAGAGCGTGAAAGCTGATGACAAGAGAATCTCAGAGGAAACTAAACGTACACGTTGCTCGCGGGTTATTACAGTTTTTTTGTTATTGTTGAGCAATTTCCTATACCAACTTGATAATCTATCGCTAAATGTTCTTATATTGATTGGAACAGGTGGTTTTTAATATTTTGGATCATTTGCAAAGATGGCTCAGAGAACGAAGATTATTTCAAGATAGCAGATATGAGGCAATAAAAAGTGCGAATTACCTTATTGTATATTATTTTAATTCTTGCAGAGAATGATATTACATATGTGTGTGTGATATGACTGATATTGTGCTATTAATATTAATATCAATATTTTTAGAATTTTGCAGTATGTTAGATAGTCTGATGGTGGCAGAAGTTTGTTACCAATCGCGGGAATATCATCGGGCATTGATATATTTAGAGCAACATATGGCCTCTAGCAATAAAGGTTTATCAGAACCGACGGAAGGTGGTTTGCTCGCTGTATGTAACATTCTACGATTTGACACGATAGATGCAGTACATATTATTTTATCTTTCTAATAAAATATTCTTGTTGTAGAAAATTTATGCACAGCTTGATGAACCGGATGGAATATCCGGTATTCTAGCAACTCAAAATGAAGCTCCCACTTTGCAACAATTGGTTCTAGCTCATGAAGTCAACGGACAGCTTCAGGTAGCGTTTGCAACTTCGAGTAATTTATACTTAGTTGTTAACTTTACTTCGTAATTGCATTTTAAAGTCTTTTGTATTGATTAATGACACAGGATGCGGCTACGTGCTACGAAAGACTCGCGCAGAAAAAAGACTTAAAACATACCTATTTGCAAGGTATGATTCATTGTTATCTTGGTCTGGATCAACCATTCACTGCCGAGCACATTACTGAGGGCATGTTGAGTAGCAGGTAATACTAGTAAAAATAAATATACAATTGAATTTTTCATGAAACTCTTACATTTTCCCAATATTTGATGACAGGCCAGAATTGGAGCCTCTTCTAACTGAACGTGAGCTTTTTTGGAGACTCGCTCACTTTTCCCGATTTGAGGAGACTCCGCAGAAAAATATAAAACATGTATTACTGGATGACCTTGTAAAAGGTACCAAGCCAGACTTACTGTCGTTAAAGAAGAATCTAGTATCACTATTAGAGGATGCTTCTCAACCAGGAGTCTATCAACAGAGTTATTCATACATCATGAAATTACATATATTGAACGAATTTGATAAGGCAATGTCAATGATGTTGAGCAATGTGGAGGGTCTTCCAATGATACTGGAAGAGTGGGAAAAACGCGGACAATTATTGAGAACATCCCGTGGCGTAGAGTTTGTTCTGAGTATGCGTAGAGCTACTTTAGATTTAGCTGTACAATTGCAACGAAAGACTCGTAATACTGAGAATTTAACACTCAAGCAAGAAATCGGAAAAATTTGGTTAAAGAGTGCGAAAATTGCTAGGAAAGCTGGCTTGCACCAACAAGCATATATGCATATCTTATCGGCCAGTGATTCGTGCCCACCGCAGTTATTGTATGTAGAACAAGCTCAATTGTATTGGCAAAAAGGTTGTCAAGAAGACGCTTTCACTACTTTGAATCGTTGTTTTTCAAATTGCTTTCAACCAGCACAATATTACAAGCAATTACCTTCCGGGGAATGTACCGCAGAGCGGAAACAGTTTGCAAAGGCAAAGTTGCTGTTTGCAAAATATAACGACGAAACTCTCAACGTTGATACAGATGGTTGTATCATTAACTATAAAGAAGCAATAGACGTATGGAGAGGGTGGGATAAAAGCTGGTTATCTTGCGCTCAATATTACGAAGCTGTTGTCGAGAGGATGCCAGAAGATGATAGACATAAAAGTAGACGCGACCTGCAAGTGCATATGATGAATTGTTATGGTAAATCACTTCAGTATAGCTGCAAATATATTCACTACTCAATGCCGAAGATGTTGACCGTTTGGTTGGATCTTGCCTCTCGTGCTACAATCACTACTGACCCAATAGATGTTATTAGATCTCGTCAAGATTGTTTGTCGAAGATGACTAAGATCATGGACGTCTATCATCAGAGATTACCAACGTTCATGTGGTTGACAGCATTCAGTCAACTTGTGTCTAGAATTTGTCACCCATCTCCGGAAGTGCAGAATACTCTCCGTGCAATTCTAGTAAATTTGATTATAGCGTATCCTCAGCATTGCTTATGGATGATGGCATCAGTTTTTAATTCTTCATATTCAGCGCGACAGAAAAGTTGCCAAGATATATTAAACCATCCACAGTTGAAAACACTGGAAATGTCTAAGCTTATCAGAGATTTTCACAGACTTTGGGAAAAATTGATCGAGTTATCTAATAAAACAATACCAGACAACATAGTAAATACCACGGTGACTCAATTGTCGAAGAATTTACCGAGATTGCTTGCGAGCAAAGATTTCAGTCCAATTATGATGCCAACAACGAAATTCAGGCAGCTGCATCTTCCATCCAAGAATGCTTCACTAGATAATCATAATCCATTTCTACTGAAATGGGTGCACATATCGAGAATAGAAGATAACGTGGTAATAATGCCATCGCTTCAACGGCCACGACGAATTACATTAAGAGGATCGGATGGCAAAAAATATCTTTTCATGTGTAAGCCAAAAGATGACTTACGAAGGGATTTCAGATTGATGGAATTTAATGACATCGTAAACAAATACCTTCAAAATGATCCCGAGTCACGTCAAAGGAGACTCTATATAAGGACATACGTAAGGCTTGTTAACGATATATATATATATATATATATATATATATATATATATATATATATATATATATATATATATATATATA
>NW_022639685.1:89417-92525 GCF_010583005.1 Odontomachus brunneus
ATATATATATATATATATATATATATATATATATTCAGATTTAATTTCAACAAATCATTTATTATCCTTGATTTTTAGAGCGTGGTGCCGTTAAACGAAGAGTGCGGTTTAATAGAGTGGGTACCAAACTTAGTCGGTCTCCGACCTACCATTATGAATCTGTACAAAGAAAAAGGCATTTTAATTTCATCTAGAGAACTTAAAACGATGGTGTGTGGTAAGTCACAGAATGCCTAGTACGATAATGAAGAACGTTTATAATTCAATAGGATTGTTTTTACATTTAAATTGTTTTTTCAGCGTTAAATGACCTATTAGACAAGAAGAGGCAAGTATTTATAGAAAAACTATTGCCACGACATCCAGCTGTATTCGCAGAGTGGTTTCGCATTATGTTTCCTGATCCATATGGGTGGTGTGTATTAGTAAAATACGTTGTGTTGAATGTTTTATTGCGGGATGTAACTTTCTATTTAAAGATAATTGAATGTTTCATTTTTTATATATTTTTCTGTAATATTATATATAAGCACTAATTATTCAACTTTCGAGAAAGGTATGAAGCTCGTACAGCGTACATCAGGACCACCGCTGTTATGTCCATGGTGGGTTATATACTCGGGCTTGGCGATCGTCACGGAGAGAATATATTGTTTGATTCCAAATGCGGAGATTGTGTACACGTTGATTTCAACTGCTTATTTAATAGGGTAAAAAATAGATATATACATATACCGGAAGTTCATTTCACTATTAAACACAGTGCATTACAATTTTCAGGGTGAACAGTTTGACTGGCCGGAACGTGTACCATTTCGCTTGACTCATAACATGGTGGATGCTATGGGTCCTTTAAAAATTGAGGGACCATTCAGACGTGCTTGTCAAGTTACTATGCGAGTACTTCGGCAACAATCGAGCACATTGCTGAGCGTACTCACGCCTTTTGTATATGATCCACTTGTCAGTTGGAACAAAAAACAAGCCGGTGATGCGGCTGAAAAAACGAATGAAAAGGTATACCAGATACATAGTTTATTGTATCGAATTGCATGAAATAATTTAAGTAATTTATATTTATTTTTGTCATAGGCTGTAGAAAATATAAAGAACATCGAGCAACGATTGAAAGGTTTGATTCGGTATCCTGGAAGAAAAGCTGAAAATATTGCATTACATCTCAGTGTCGAAGGACAGACTAATCATTTGATTTTAGATGCAACAAATATAGATAACTTATGCCAGATGTACTTTGGTTGGGGTGCATATTTGTGAAAAGTATAGGATTACTCATGGAGCAAAACCCCATACGGGCAATAGAATTCAGAACAGCAATTTTTTAAGAAAATTTTTGTTATATTTGCAGTTATAATTTAAAGACCTACCAGACAAATTATGAGACTGCTGGCTAACGTTTGCAGGAATATTGGATTAAAAACCATTTCCATATGATCACAAAACCTAAATGTAACATTATTATTTTTCATAATCACAGATACTGCTTAAGAGTTTTTATTTACATAAAATTATTGAAGAACTATATAACATATAATGTTTAATAATATGTACTAAATATAAGATTATTAGAGTTCTCTTTAATTGACTTTTTAATCGTTATTATAATTTTATTTCTTTTTTTGTAATATCAGATTTTTCATTCACATTTATAATTTTTTTATAATTATGGTACATTAGTTTCTTCTGAGCTGACACTTCGAAGCAACATAAAGTATGAGACAGCAGTGCTCAATACCTGCAAATCAAAATTAGAATATTTTTTGTTTATCTTATAATAAGTGAGATGTATATGCATAACATTCTTACTGAGTTGAAATTCTCCAAATGCATTACGTAGAATCTTCCTGCAGTAATTTTACTTGGCTCCTGACTACGCAACATAGGCAAACATATCTCGTTTTTAAAGGAAACTGGCAATTTATACCAACTGGTTGAATATAGTGTTTTACTGATTGCGAAACTCTATGGCATAGATAAAATGTGTATGATGAGTTTGTTTCTTATTGTATTAATTTTGTTATTTCGTTACTTACCTCATTTATTAGAATATCACCAGGAATACAAAAAAGTAACAATTGGAAAAGTGCCATTATTAAATATGAAAAGTATTTAATCAATTTAGATTTTGCTGCTAATTCCTACTAATAAAATTCGATGTAAACATAAGATTGCCAATATAATAGATTTTCGAGGAAATTTTGTTATACTTGCAGTTGTAATTTGAAGACCTACTAGACAAATTATGAGACTGCTAGCCAATGTTTGCAGGAATAACATTGGACTAAAAACCATTTCCATATGATCACAAAACCTAAATGTAACATTATTATATTTCATAATCACAGCTACTGCTTAAGTTTTTATTTAGATAAAATTACCGGAGTATTATATAATGATGTTTAATAATATGTATTATTTGTAACTTGATTTTTCGCACAGAATCTTCTTTATTGTGTGCGTATGGTACCTGGATAGAATAAAAAAATCTTTTACGTAATATATCTACAAGCATATGACAATAGGCCACTACATGCGTTTTAATTTATAGTAATTGTAATGATAAATTGTATGGAAAATTGTTAAGTAATTATATACTGACGAAGCCAATTTGAACGTTAATATTTTTTATCTTTTCTTGAAGTATTTTGAAATGGCCACATGTATGAAACAACGCTGTTGCAATTAAGGTGTCAGTTCCCAGGATAACAAGACCACATAAGCTCGTTGCTATCACTTGCGAAAGATAAACGATCTACATAACCAAAGATACAAGTGTTACTATTCTAAATTAAACGCGAAAATGATATTGTTCTTACCTCGTATATCGGAAAATTATAATAAGATTTAGGATATAAAGCTAAGAATGGAAAATGTTTTGTATTGTTATCATTAGATCCAACATTGTTATCGTTAGTGATTGTAGTAATAAGTATTTCAATTAGAGGTAGACTGAAGAAAAATAGTAAAGAATTACAAATTAAAAATACATATCCTTTAGTAAGCTTTTTGGCGTATCTGTAATTATTACTATGTAGTAACAAATGTTATTATATGGACCTACGATATATATATATATATATATATATATAT
>NW_022639685.1:92535-105612 GCF_010583005.1 Odontomachus brunneus
AATATTTATTTACGTTGCATATACATCTGCGTATTTCGAGATCTGTGCCGTCGTCATTATCCTCCAATAATCTGTTAACATATAATCTATAAATAGGTCCATTTTTCTCCTATTATTCATCCAAACCAACGATTTTAGTATGGCAAGTAGAATAGTGAGTAACACAGAACTATAAACAAAACAAGTTACACAGAAATAAATTTTTCTTAACATATATGTAATTAGATATACCTTGTTTCTAGTACAATAGCCAAGTCTTGCCAATCTTGATAAATTTGTATTATTTGTGGTATAATGATTGCAAACATACACACACAACACACGATGTATCTCACAACACTCGTTGGATAAAGGCCAACAAATTTTAAAACTTTTTTATTAATAAGCACATAATCATCGATATTTATCTGATTTTCATTGAAAGAATGCATAATGACAAGCTGAGTTTTGAAAGAGGGAAGTATCCACGAACTTTATATCGTATCTATATTCGTTAATATTGACAGAAATGCAATAGTAGAGGAAGGTCAATCGACAAATATAAATTTTTCGACAGTTGGAAACGTACTGATGATCTTCAGCAGTTTGCACATCATATCCATATTTTTAACTGAGTTTTTTTAGTTAATTGTTTATTCTCTTTTTTTCTCTCTCTCACAGAACCAATTAGTAGACCCATTACTGTATTAAAGATTCTGTCGAAAGACGTTAAAGCATAAGGTATAGCAGAAGTGTATAGCAACTCTCGTTCATTAATATTTCAAACTTAATGATACCTCACTTGTCAGATCAACGTCTTTCATTATAAAGAAGTTATAATGATAAGTTGTATTCTAAGATCTTTCTTTCCATCTTTTTAGTCATGCAGTTTGACAAATGATACTGCCTCATTGACAAAGTACTAATTAAAGCAATTGAGGAGAGGCAAGTCGTTTCCTTTGTACTTTCACGTTTTACTTATTACTTTGACGCATAGATACAACTATGGACTACAGACAGAACATTATACTTTGCAGATGAACTTTATTCTATCCTACTTTCATAGGATGCTTGCTACAGTAGTGGGGTCGGACATGGTTTCATAGAATACAGTGCACATAACGTCACTAGCAGTGAAACCAAGAGGATATCGTGCAAGTACAAAATGAGTGTAACGAAAGAAGGAACAACACAAGAATTACATATTTATATCCAGGATACAGCCTGCCACGGTAAATTTTTATAAAAAGATCTCATTATAATCTACAAAATTTCATGTATTTCATAATACGACATGTCGATGATAAGTGAAGATAAATTCTGTCATTTCACTTACTCGTACTACAATTTCGAGTAATGTAATTGGCTAATGATTAATGTTGCTTACAAATAAAATATATCTGTATGTACGTGTAGAACGAGCGTGTAATTTTATAACATCATAAGTGTATTCATTTATTATACAATGTTATAAAAAGTCGTTTTATTTCAAAAAATGACTCCTAGTATCGTTACGTGCCTTAGATATTACATATATCAAATAATGCACAATATCGTACAACGTAGATTCTCGTATTCCAAAAATTGTACTTACTTCGTGTGCGACATTTGTACAAACACTGACGTCTATGATGACTTGAAGATAGAAATATATAGTGAACTATCGCGGTTTAAGGACATTTTCTTTCTACTTGACTCTTTCCGCTTTCCTCATATTCCTGACTGGAAATCCACATTTGTTGAAAAGTACCGATCGACGCCAATATTGAACCACCTATCCAAGCTCCGAATCTTCTTTCCGCGCAACCATTTGCGCTGATTAATTTAAGACGCATGCTGGTAGGTATTCTCACAGACAGATCTCTATTTAAACGCTCTGGAAAGCCCTGCAAGTGTACATAACATCCTGTTAGCATAGAATGAGGGAAAACGATTGTCCAATCAAGGACACTGTAACTATACTATAATCAAGGATACTGTACTATAATTATTGACTCAATAATTATATCATGTAAAATTTGAGTATTTTTTATCCCCTTTTTTCCTCTTTATCACAAAGTTTAGATCTGCTTTCAATATTATATGACATATAGAATTACCCCTCATATAAAATAAAAAAAGCTTATAATTATATTGTAAGCTTATAATTATATTGTAAGCTTATAATTATATTTTAAGCTTATAATTATATTGTAAGTAATAATTATTAGACCGCACTATTATCTTTTTTTAAAATACAAATATAATTTTATATAGACATAAATTCAAATTAATTACTTTATTTTATAATTTTAATTAGTAAAAGTTATGTTTTAAGAAAATAAATATTTCAAAATTAACATTTTGATTAACACAGAATTAAATTATTCTTATAAAATATAGTATTTTTAGATATACAAATTTAAATACCGATTACATGTGATATTTCATGAGCTTTATTTTTTCCCTACCATCACAGACTGTCATGTAAGCTGGTAGACCCCTCCCCCATCCCTCATAGTATGACATAATTATTGAATAGCCCCTAATGTTATTCGTTCAAAAATTATACCTGAATAAACGAATTGCCACCAGTAACGACGACACTCGCATAAAGTGACGGTCGCATATCGACGTCGCACATGCCAACACTGGTGGCGACAATGTGTCCCACACCTAACATGGTATTACCAACCATGCCACCGCGCATTTGTACCATGCTGGGATCAAATAACGCTTCTGGTATTCGGAATCTTTCACTTCCAAAATCCTAGAAGTATATTTTCTTTTTAGTTACTTCATTTTGAATCTAAAAAGTTCCTAGAGCTATAAAGACATTATTTCAAATATATACCTGATGATATCCAGTTGGAAACTCATATTGGACTGCTGGAATCGTGGAAACTATTTTCTCATCATATGGAGTCTCTGATACTTGAAGAATCGTGGCTTGGAAATCTTGAATTACTTTCTTCACCATGTAATTATGCCAAGATTTGGTGACTTCTGGTATACCTTTCTTCTTAACCCATCGTGGTTTATCGTGATCTTTAACTACTTCTTTACTACCTACCATATAAGGCGGTGATAGATCAATATCGTTATCCTGAAGTTATTCAAAATAATTAAATTTTAGAAATATCGTTCATATTTTAATAAATATAGATAAATATCCACATTTTTTATAAGAGCTTACTTGTAAAAACTGCCTGCATTGCATACTTATATAATCTCCACCAAGAGGAGATTTAACAATAGCTTGAGTCAATACAAATCCATCTTGCACAGGTACTGCAGATGTATGTGTAGCACCACTGTCAACAACTATACCAGTGGATCTGCCATTCGCAAATGCAGCTAAAACTGCATTTTTCACAATAAAAAAAGCTGGTACATTATATTTTTCAAACATTAACTCAGTCAATTTTTCACGTTTGCTGCGTACATTCCAAGGTGATTCAGAAAACAATACAGGATGATATTCAGCATCAGATTGAATTACCTTTGAGTATGTGTAATCTAAAACCTAACAAATATACATATAGTCAGGCTCTTGTGATATAAAAAACTTATATGTTTAAATCATACAAGTTATAATTCATTTGTCACCTTTTCAAAATGATCCCAATCTTCAATCATACCATCTTTCATATAACTAGCAATTTCCATATTTCTTCGTGGAACATGAAGAATTGTCGTATCAATATAATATTTGGTCCCACTCTGAGTGATATTACTATCAGGCTTTTTATCATCAATATCCATGGGTTCAGCTTTGCTAGCTGTGCTGTTGCCATCTTCTCCTATGCCCACAACAGCTGGAATCTCTGCCTTTGGAGTATCCTCTTGAGCATAACCTACTCTTAGAGAGTGGTGGCCTAAGTCAAAGACTAATGCCCCTATTTCATCTCCACCATAAAGCATACCTCCAGACATTTTGAGAAACGTTAGGGAACCTTTAAAAATAACATTTATGATCATTGTGTGATATTACTGTAATATATATTGTTCTAATGATTCTTTGTATCATCAACGGTATGCAAACACTGCTGACTGTAATACGTACAATGACAGTATATTCTAAATGTGTTTATCCTATGTACTAACATACCCACAAAAACTTACCGTAACGTTTTTATAAAAATAACTCAAAAGAACAAGGATATTATCTACTTGACGGCTACATGAACATTTATCTTTGTGACTTACACGATACACGCTACGACCATAACCCTAAATCTGAAAAAGACGCTTTCCGTCAACTCAGACGCATAACAACATATACGCATGCGCAAAAAATGCGATGGTAGTGCTCTCTGTAAAGACATGAATGAACTAATCAAACTATAGGTTTATTTTTCGTTCCTGTGCTGGGATTTTGTAACTCGTTATTGGAGTTAACGACAGTTTCGTTATCGTTGCGCAGCTTTTGTATACTGTAGAAAAGTTGCGCAACGATAACGAAACTGTCGTTAACTTCAATAATGAGTTACAGAATCCCAGCACTGGGCCCTTATTTTTGAAATAGTTGCATATACGTAAGTTTTATTGCGCAGGTTTAATCATACTATAAAATAGCTGCGCAATGAAAATTACGTATACGCAAAAATTTCCAGAATAGAGGTCCTGTGCTGGGATTCTGTAACTCGTTATTGGAGTTAACGACAATTTTGTTATTATTGCGCAGCTTTTCTACAGTATACAAAAGCTGCGCAACAATAACAAAACTGTCGTTAACTCCAATAACGAGTTACAGAATTCCAGCATTGTAGCCTTATTTTTTAACTCGTTATTGAAGTTAACGACAGTTTCGTTATCATTGCGCAGCTTTTGTATATCGTAGAAAAGCTGCGTAACAATAATGAAACTGTCGTTAACTCCAATAACGAGTTACAGAATTCCAGCATTGTAGCCTTATTTTTTAACTCGTTATTGAAGTTAACGACAGTTTCGTTATCATTGCGCAGCTTTTGTATATCGTAGAAAAGCTGCGTAACAATAATGAAACTGTCGTTAACTCCAATAACGAGTTACAGAATTCCAGCATTGTAGCCTTATTTTTTAACTCGTTATTGAAGTTAACGACAGTTTCGTTATCATTGCGCAGCTTTTGTATATCGTAGAAAAGCTGCGTAACAATAATGAAACTGTCGTTAACTCCAATAACGAGATACCCCTTGTCCACAACCTTGCTTTGATCTTTAATCCGTAATAAACTAATCAACTACAGTCGATTATTTTAAAAATAATTAACTGTGGTTGGTCAATTTCTTACGGCTTAAGAATTAAATCAAGGTTGCAGGGTTGGGTACACATAATATCTCACGTTTTATGCGTGAAGTTTTATGTGCAGCAAAACCATAGCCATCTATGTCTATATTAGGCTACGGTTTTGGCGACAGATCTTGATGTCGGGCAATTGGTGCCAAATTTGCAGCAAAAACCGCGCAAAGCTTGCAGCGTAGCAAGGTCTGCGCGGTTTTGCCGCCAAACTGCCGTCAAATCGCTACAAGCTCTGCGCGGTTTTTACAATTCTCGATGTTGATAGGTTAGAATGTTTTCCATTTTTGTTCTATTCCGTAACAGTTCTGTGCCATGTGAAACCTACCTATCAAACAACAGAACAGAATAAAAACGGAATTACTCTGATTGCCTGACCCCCACTGTATCTCTTTTCCATAACTGCTCCGTTACGCTATTTCTTTCTCCATCTGAACGCACCCTTAGGCTGATATTTCACGTGTTGTATGACAAGTTTTTTGGATACATTCATTGGTTGACGAACAGAGAACCTAGAAATACTCTATTCGCAACCAATAAAAGTATCCGAAATGTTGTACAACACGTGAAATAGCATCCTTAGCAGTAAAACGTAAGCAATAAGCAAATTGACCAATCACAGTCGTTGATTCTTCTTATGGTTCAAGAATTAACGACTGTGATTGGCTGATTTGCTTACTACTTACGTCTTACTGCTTAAGTTTCTCTGTGTGTCACCAGCTTAATGGTTCCTGCACACAGGACGCAGTAATGCTTGCCGAGTGACGGAAGTTCGCACGACAGCCAATCAATATGCTGCTTTCCATAATAATTTTCTAGCTCTTACGGAAAAACTACATATTGATTGGCTATCGCGCGGACTTCCGCCGCGCGGAAAGCATTACCGCGTCCTGTGTGCAGGAGCCATAATTCGACCCAACCTTCCTGCTCTTGCGTTCGTGTGAACAATACGCTTGAGTGGGTTATACACAAATCATAATGGTCGCGCTCTCGCCGCATGAGAGGTAGTCTCGCAGGTCTCCAAACGCAATTCAGGATTTGCCTACGACTCTTGCGGATCTTTAAATGGCTGACGAAGATTTTGATGGTGATGAGTAAGTAATATAGCTATGCAGCATGTGTCTGTAAAGATTACTGTTATATTTCTTTGTTTTATTTATTTTTAATTTCTTAATTTGTCTCTTTTTAACTAAAAGTAAATAAACAACATGAAGTGGCTAAAGAATGTTTTAATAATTTTTCGATGTATTTCACTGTTATTTATAGCGTTGCAGATGATTTTGACGATGTAGACGACGAAGACAACATCGAGTTAGAGCCTCAGGAGGATGAGGGTGAGAATATCGAATTACTGAATCCTAACGAGGCTACTGGTGGTGTGGAAAGATCTACAAGAATAACTACAAGATACATGACAAAGTATATACATATAGTTTCAGTGTAATAAGAAATTACAAAATATGTTAGATATATCATTGATTTATTTCACAGGTATGAAAGGGCAAGAGTTTTGGGAACAAGAGCCCTGCAGATAGCCATGTGCGCTCCTGTAATGGTAGAATTGGAAGGAGAAACTGACCCATTACAAATTGCCATGAAAGAATTGAAACAGAGGAAAATACCCATAGTTATACGCCGCTATTTGCCTGACAACAGCTACGAAGATTGGGGTATCGATGAGTTGATTATAATAGATCATTAATTTGTGTATTATAATTTAATATTATATATAGTAAATAAAGTTTAAAAACGAAGTTCCCTTATGGTAAATTTATATATACAAGTATATAATTTTGTATATTTAATAAGTTTGAGATTTGCTTATATAAATTTTCTTTGAACAAATATCGAGTCCCTATGCGAAGTGAGGTTAGCTCTATTATTATTATTATTAGTTCTAAAGCTTCCGCTACGAGACGCCACCGTTTCTATAAAAAAATTGAAATTATAGTACGACTCAACGACTGATCAGCCAAGCTTTACTTTCAAGTAGTATAACTCGACGAAACATCAGTTAAAGGATAAATCTTTATTTCTGTTTATCAACGAGAAACAACTCTCCTTATATATATATATATATATATATATATATATATATATATATATATATATATATATATAAAGCGAAACTCGTACGATCATTCTTGTGACTCCTTATCGCAAAATCGATACACAAAATGTTGCAATTACTTTACAAACGATACTATGAGTATGTTCGAAAACGTCACTCAAGTGTATCCGTTGCATTGGAGCGAGATACAAGAGTGAGATAAAAAGAGAGAGAGATATTCGTGACGTTTCCGAACGCAGCCTATATTGTATTTATAGATGGCACAAAAGTCACGCTTTATCCTCATATTGGCCCCCCTGCGTGATACACGTATCTTGACTTGATTCTCGCAGCAATCTTCCATTTCGCTTTTCGTGTGTGCTGAATGTACAGATATTCCGGAACGAGTCTATTCCTACAGTGGCATAATTGACATGGCCGCAACTTAATTCGCAGGCGGTGGCCTTGCGGCGTTCGTTGTGTGTTGTAAGGAACTCTGCAGAACAAGAGCGCAAATCGACAGTAGTCGTCTAGTTGAACGGTTTCATTCTCTCCGTCATTGTCGTGAGCAATTGTGGTGTTCGCTCGTTCGCTCGCTCATAGACGCTGAAGAATTCGGTGCGGGCGTGCCGAACGGGCACGTTGTGTGCGTACGTGTGTCACGCGTGTATTTCGTTGAGCAGACTAGGTGGGCGAGGCGTGTACTCGTTCACGCTCACGGTTATTGCACACGGTAAGAATTATACACGTGCGCGCGCGTGTGTCAGTCGTCGCGTGCGCGTGTGTGTGTCGCGTGTGTGTGTGTGTGTGTGCGGTGTGAGTGCGCTAGAGCAGAGTGAACGGTGGTGCGTCGATCGCACGATCGCCAACGATGACCGACGACCGGAGTGAGGACGATCCGATAATGGACTTTTGGTACAGTAGTTGGGAACAGCAATGTGTTGAGTCAATCGAGGCCGAGCCTGATTATGAGGGGCAGCTGCACAATGAGAAGGAAGTCTATTCGCAGCAGATGTGGGCGAGCTTCCAGACCACAGCGTCAGCCATCGCCCAGCTGTACAAAGGCGAGTCTACGTTCTTAACGATACTGCTACGAGAGATGCTCTTTGCTCTCTTTTTCGGAGCACACGAGAGCGCTCGTGGTCGCGACGGTGGCCATGCCGTGTCGTGGTGTAACATTAGTTACCATCTCGCGTTGACATCCATTTTGTGCGACATTACGAGAACGATTCGCGTCGTAACAACGCATATCGCAACTCGCGATCTTTGTCTCTCGATCAATCGCACTTGTAAGATATGCTATGCTCTCCCTCCTTCTCTTTCTTTCTTTCTCTGGATATCGAACCTATCCGACTCGATCGTCTAATTCTGTTTTGCTCTTTTGCAGATCGAACGTTGGGTGTATCTTTGTGGGTACCGTTTCAGACTGCTGCTGGTACTGTCACGTCACTGTACAAAGGTGCATACTCTGTTTCTTCATTTCCGTTTCCAAGAATGTCGACTAGATTACCGTCTATCTCCACTCTTTGCCCCCTTCTCTCTTGTCGTCTTTCTTCTAAGCTTATCTTTGTCTGCTTGTATTTTTTTTCTTTCTATCATTTCTGAGATCGGAATATCATATAGGAACACTTGATTCATTGGCATTTCCTGTGATTGCATATAAGTAAATACTTGTAACAGTTGATAAAGGTTTGAAAGCTCTCAACAGAAACATGATTAACAAACTGTAAAGGAAATAGAAAGTCAAACTTGAAAATTAATGAGATTGCTACTTTATGTTGATTATGATGCAACATGATACAGAAATTATTATATATTATAAAGCGCATAATTTTATTTTTCTCATTTGTCTACAAATTATTTATATCTTGTTTGCGACAATTTGGCCTTGCATAGTAAATGTTGTTAATACTGATTGCAAAGACATAATTAATACTGTACAGCAAACAATTTTTTAGTGTGTTTGACTAGTCTGTATGTGATTGTTAATCTGTGTATATTAAATGTCAAAGATTATTTTAAACTTATTTAGCTTAAAAATAACTTGTGGTAATTATTGTGACAAGATAGCTTGTAGTGGTCAATTTAAAGTTTATGTTGCTTACAAAAATTTTCAAATAATACTCATGCAAATGTTGATATTTGTGTAAGCAATTGCAATATGATCTTTGTCTTTTGCTTTATTCATTATCTATTGTTATCTATGGTTTCTTTCTGTGATAAAAACTTAGGCATTGCTTTATAAGGATTGCATATTTGCACATTCACGTATTCACTATAAATACTGGCAGGTATATGTATTAATATAAGAGTTATATATGTGTATGTGCATATTTCATTAATTAAGTTTTGTTAAAATAGATTCCATCGATAGTATGAGGCGTTGTAGTGATCTGGGAATAGAAATGGGAAAACAAAAGCGTAGCAAAGAAATTCTGAATTGGGCAAGGAAAAAAAGACGTATGATACGCAGAGAAGATCTTCTTGCATATTTGGCTGGTAGACCACCGCCACCTCGACCACATTCGCACAGGTTTGTCTCTACTAGGTCTTAGCAATTTATCTAAAAGATATTACTATTTTAATGATATTAAATGACATTAAAGATACTACTATTTTATGCATTAATGACAAATAATGTACTGCACTACTTATCTTTAAATTAACTATTTATCGTTAAAATAAATTAACGATCAAGTGAATTAATACCGATTGTGTTTTTTTTTCTTTTTTTTAATAATTCAATACAGTTTGTGGTTACTGTTACAGAAGTTCACCTAAGCCGCGTATGATGGTGTGTGGCTCTCCTCCATCACAGAGTCCAACACCGAGTATGGTTGTTGCTCCAACACCAACACTAGGCAGCAATCCAGATCCCGACTTGCACACATTTAGAGAGGCCATTGCATTATCTGGTAACGTATTCAACGCCGATTTAATATATAAATTTAATATATAATATGTATATAAATTTAATATATACATTTTCTATATTTACATTAAAATTTAATCATTATAACAGTTACATTGATTTGATTTGATATCTACATTGAAAAATATATACATGCTGAGTTTTGGCAAAGCAGTTTCTAAAGCATAACGAAACCTCAGGTTCACCGATGTCTCGACGTAGCGGACGACAAGCTGAACTGTCGGCCTTTATTAGCAACGAACTCGCTCGGAATCATAAACGGCCTGCTTCACACGACGTGGATATGGGATCCCCTACGCACAAACGTACGCGCTTTATGTAACGGCGCGCGACATGTAAGGTAGTTTTACTCCCTTGATCCCTGTTAATTAATTGATCAATTCGTAATTAAATAGTTCAGCTCCCCTATATAGCTCTCCCGGTTACGTATAATTGTTTGAGGAAAATGGTAGTGGTTCATACTGCCAGATAAGCACGTTCGTATGTATCTCCGTTACTTTCTACTGCCAATATTAATTTACATGCCGTTCAAAAATTATTCAACTTCATAATACTTGTGTGTTTGTAGATCATAGATTACAAGTCGATTACACGGATAGATTACACAGTGCTCGAATAATTTAATTTATGAATTAGCTTTTTTCCCTTAACAAAATGATGATATATGCCAACGTTTCATTTCTGATTGTTCTAATTTCTCATGAAAGTGATTTTATAAGGGAGCTTATGAGTGCGATTTAATTATGTATATTATGTTACCAGTACATATAGAGTCATACAAGTGAGAGCGCACGAACGTGTCTTAATACTGTTTAAAGTGCCCACACTTTAAAGTGCGATGATTGATCTTATTTTATGTGCAAAAGTTTGTATACGATTGTCATTTTGTCAATCTGTAAATCAATTTGCAAGGAACTAGCCAGACGCATAACATCAATCTGAAATACTAAATCTTTATATGAACAGGATTGATATTGAAGTATATCGAAATTCATAGCGGCTGGTAGACATCCTATTTATCAATCGTTCTCGTCGGCCTGCTACATCACATATGGGTGAAATTCTCGATAGATAAAACGAAAAATATTCTTTCGCTATAAGCTGATGACAATTCGTGTAAAAAAAAACAGGGGGAGAAAAGAAAGAGAGAAGATACGATTGTACTATATTTGTTCTCAATTCAAAGAATTGTTTAGGTCGTTGATTATAATATTGTTGTTATTATATCACGAGAATAGGCAATTAATTTTCTGACTGCTTTTTGGCAAAATAATATAAAATATTGTGTGAATATAAAAACATTTTATATTATTTGCATCGTTGATAACTGTGAAGGTATATCAATGATATTACTCGCAATGTATGCATTTTTTAAATTTATTATATAGGAATATGTATCTCTTGCAAAAGTATTATTTTTTTATGTAATTTTTATATTTGTTAATGCTGAAAATATGTTTTTCATTTGAGAGTATAAAAAAATTTAATTTATATATATCGTTGGACCAAATGCATTAAGAAACTAAGAATCTATGTTAAGAAATCTTTAATGTTGTAATCAATTTTAGCAATACGTTGCGGATAATTACATTGACTCACTTCATAGATACAACGAAAAAAATTGGATTATTAACATGTCATGAATATGTCAATAGAATTAAGAATAGTGCGATAATAAGAATTGTTCTATTTTTATCGCACTCTAAACTTTATTTACCGAATATTATTGATTTTTGTTTTCCTAAATTCTTGTTAATATGTCTTAATGTATAGTATATTATTGAACTACTATCATTTTTGTATAATATCTATTTAATTATATATATTGTTTATGTTACTTGTTTGTCCTGTTTCATTTCGTATCTCAAGACTCATCACGCTCTTATTGTACGCGGCAGATCCAAATTGGCTGTCGTTTAAATTCTCGGCTTCCATTTTGTGTAGCCAGAGTTTTATGCCATTAGGTGTAATTATAAGATCGACACTTGGGATCGAACGTTTCTCTTAAACATCTGGAAAGCATTATAGCTGAATGGATGAATAACTTACGAGGATGTAATGAAAATTTTCTCAAAAATCGTTGTGAATTGTGACGAAGATTTAAGAAACTGAACTTTTAATATGGGAATTTCAGTTACATGAAGAATGAAGAAAAATCGGTTTCTTAGGCCTGGTGTACAATAGGTGTCATAAGTTGTAAGCCATAAGAATTGATCAATCACAGCCGATTATTACAAGAATAATCACTTATAATTGTCAAGCTTTATAATGGTTAATTTCTACAACTTATAATACCTATTGTAGACTAGGCCTTAGAATTTCAAGAAAATTCGACATAGACACGGTGACAAATAAGCGACGAGACAATGTAATTCGGTGTAATTTGTTTTTGTTGATATATAAATTAATAAGAGAAGAAGTGAATTATCAGACAAGTGTCAAGCTTTACATCTCGAACAAAGTCTACGTCGATACTCTACGATGAAAAATCGATCTGATTTGCCACAACTCTCGGCAACGTAACCTGTTTGCTGTATCATCTCAACTATCTATCTTATTGAACGTAGGCTTTGTCAAGTAGATGTGATAAAGGTTGCAATATGTATATGTGTATGTATGTATATATATATATATATATATATATATATATATATATATATATATACATATATGTATATATATGTACATACACATGCTATATATGTATATACACATATATATATACATGCTCATGTACTTATATATATATATATATTATTTATATATATATATATATATACATATATATATACATACATATATATATATATATATATATATATATATATATATATATATATATAAAAAAATATATATA
>NW_022639685.1:105743-135143 GCF_010583005.1 Odontomachus brunneus
ATATATATATATATATATATATATATATATATAGAGATAGATATATATATATATATATAACAATGTATTTTATAAAGAGACATTGTGTTTAACGATTTGTATCAGTGAGTGAGACGCCGCCCTATCTTAAGACGATGATTGTGAATGTACATTATTTCTAGCTAGTATGCCTCATGTTGTTTCTATGTGAATTTGGAAGACGATTAATTGTGAGTGGCAAATAGACAAGGCTGTTACACATTGTTATGAATATTCAAGACGAGTTGGTAGGTTGTTATGTACTATGTACACCCAACTGTAACATTTTTGTTACTCGTTTTTGGCTGGAAAGTCTGCTTAACCGCTCTTCAAAAATCACGTAGAAGCGTAATATATATTTCTATTCGTTTCCTCGCGAGAGATCGCTCGCGCGGCATTCATGATAGAAGCAAAGATTGTTGTTCAGTTGTAAATATAGCGTATGCTAATAACGGCAAACGATAACCATAGATATATTGCTAATATTATCACTACTAGTATTGACTACTATGCGATAGCTTTAACAATGATATTTATCGTGTGATCGGCAGTTAATGAAGTCCCAAGGACGTAATCATTGATTTTTTGTTTTTTTTGAGTGATGAGATCGGCGGCGATGCAGGGTCGGCAGCGAGAGAAAGAGAGAGAGAGTCTCGCACCAGTGAAAGACAACACGCAACAACCGTGGAGAATTTATTTTTCACGAGCGAACCGTTTAGAAGTCTACCGTATGCAGATCGAACGTAGTCACGGAAGAAAGGTGTCTTTTTCGCGCAAGGAAATGTGTGAGAGCCGTCGAAGGCTGCTCAGCCCAAAATGTCTACGTTCATATAATTATTCTCAACACGTTTCTTCCTGACGTTCGTTCCAATGTCGAAATCTCCTGTGTAAATGTTCTTTTCGTAATTATGATAGAAGAAAGTAATTCGTAACTTAGGTATATCTCGTACGAAGATGCCATACTTAGGTACACTTTATCCGTAAGTGAGCGCACCAATCTCGGCAATACGATGCCGAGACAACTCTACAGGCACCGACCTGCCACCGTTCCGTTTCATGTGTTCGTGGTACGTCTCCCGATTGCATAATCAAAACCTTGATCCTAAGATCGTCGGTGGCAATCGTTTAGTTCTTCTTTCGTTAACAAGTGGCCGGCTCTCGAATACGTATGTAGCCGTTTGCTGGTGTGTACGATTGGCATTTTCCTATCTTGCATAATGGCCATCCGTGCGCGAGAGACGACACTTCGAGGTCAGCGAAAAGAATTTTCCCACACACGTGGAGCTTTCCCTTTCTCATAGGAGAATTATCTCGTCGGAAATCTGCGGTTACGAGATGTAGCATCAGACACTGCAATGCATCGAGCAAATATAAAATTATTCCATAAAAATTGATTTTTTATAATATGATCGTGTTTATATATTTTTTAAATCTTTTCCTTTTCACATTTAAAAAATTTTTTTTTATACGATGAGATAATCTTCCAGTTTTGGGATTATTCACTGTGTAAATTATATAAAAGATATACTGAAATGTTTAATATATATTTTATATTTATGTATATGAGATATTTCGCAATTGGTGATTATAATTTCAACGGCCAATTCTCTGATAAACTATCGATTTTTTCTCAATAAATTGTTCGGAGAATATGTTATTAAAATTGCGTAGAATTGCAAAAGTCGCTAATTTGAGGATATCCTGCATAAAGACCTAAATTCATGATGATACAATGATGTATTACACCTTTTATATTTATGTCGTACGAACGCATGAATGCGTATAAACACGTACTACGTATGAAATATTTTATAAACGATTGAAATTTTTTCTTATTTATTTCCTGTTTTCTATTATTATCCGATGCACATTGCTGCAAATTGTGGTGCACTTCCGCGAGAATAAGTGTACCGTGACATGAGACTTGCACGAACATGACGCCTTGATCGGGCACAACGCGTTCATGGCAAGGCGTGAAATGGTGCTGTTACTTTCTTGCGAACATAAGAAGCTTGTATATTTTTGCGCCTCTTGTTTGTAAGATAATCATTTACAAATAAATCACGAGAAAAAAGAAGATAAATGTAGAGACATTCTTTTTTACCCATATTATACACTGTTTTCCTATGCGATTCCATGTGAATAGAAATCATCTTGTGTGCATATATATACATACTTTATTGTCATACATTTATTTTGTACATTTTGCGTAATTTTGTATAGTATAATGTGTACTATACACGATCTTTTACGAAGTCAATATGCAATATTCGACATAATATATTTTACATTATTACAATTTTTTATGTCACGAGAATATGAAAGTTACATATCGTTTTCGAAAATTAATAGAGATAAATAATAGAAATCATATGTACCGTTACAAATAAACCAAGTGCCTCTACATACAATTCTTATTCAGCAGGTAGCTCAACTACGTACTCATAATTAGCCTACTCTGAAAATTAGCCAATGTTCAATATTCCATTATTATTGTATCCTAGCAGATAATCTCGATAGTTATGCCTTATAAATGATCATGAAATTCAAATCTTGGTTATTATACGCAATTGAAGATTCTATCAATGATACCCAACAATTATCCTATATATGGTTTGATGTATCAATTAGTACTATTAGAGTATTAGTACTATAGTTACTGTCAAAAGTTGTTATAAGAATATGTATGATTATATTATCCAAATAAATATGCGAATTTTGACATTTTCGAAATTTTTCGTGTATAGTACAATGATACAATGCACAGATCTAAATAGAGTAAAACATAAACGCCTTATGTTTTATGGCAGTGTATTGAATTTTTCTTATTATGGCATATACCATTTACTTATTAGTGTTATCGGTACTTAATTATTCTTTTTCTCTTTTTCCTTAATTTCCTATCTTTCATATAATCTTTACTAACAATCTTTTTTATAATTACGATTATAATTTAGCCGATTGTGTAATATCAATCAATTATCGGTCTGATAGAGATCATTTCAATTTTATAACAGCAAATGGTAGAAAAATACGCTAAAATGGTAGATAAACTATGTAAATTACAAGGCACAAAGGAATTCTATTAAGAACATTATGATAAATGATAAAGACTGTGCAGACATATATTTCTAAATTTAGAATAGCACCATTACAATATATAATTCGTTATTCAATCAAGCTGAATAAGTTAATATAATAACTTTAGTAAATTTTTATATTTTTTCTCTTTAATTTTTATCGATTAGTTTGCTTTCCTCGTATAAAAAAATCTTGATTTCATTTTTGATAATTAGAATCTTCATTTTTGTTTTCTCTCTTTAACTGATGTCTTCTGCACATATTATTAATAATTATTTTGTCACACATTTGTGAATGGACGGATAATTTCGTCAATAGCACTATTCGCTGATGTAATATTCACTATTTTCACAATCTGCTGTCTTTGATGACGCTTCCCGACGTGCTAAGAGCTTTCTTCCGATTTGCGATCGCATTGGTGAGTTTCCTCCTGGGGCCGAGCGGAAGTTTGAGAGCCGCTATGTCGGTCTCAGTGAGCAACATTAGAGCTTCCAAATCAATTTGTTCTGACTCTAAGACAGGTTGTATTGACGTCAGATTATTGGCGACTAAAAATCTCTGCAAAGGTGTCCATTCCTCATCCGTCTCTTCGCCTTCTATACAACAGATAAAAATTTAATTTAATAAATTTAATTTTGTATATTAGACTGTTTTGCGGCGAAAAGCCAGGAGCTTCAATTAAATATTTATAATAATTTCTCCAGTTTGCTACAATGTTTGTTCAACTTGCCTGAAAGCAAATCCTCGTCCCACAGACTTTGTCTGCGCGCTAAACTGCCCGCGCTTCCTATACTGATCTCCTCGTTATGTCCATTAGGACTAAACTTGTTGCCGTTTATGGATCCATTTGCAGAGCCATTCGCAGGAACGTTGCCGTTTTGAAGTTGAACGTCCGTCTGTGTGACCGGTAAGTTGTCCAGCGTAGATGTTATCTGAAAATTATGCGCCTCATACAACGGTTATACGCAGAAAAAAAATTAATTAGCTTATCTGCCGCTCTTCGATTTTCAATCTACTCGTCTCTTGCCACATAATTACGTGGTCGGTGCGTGCGATGATTGTCTCCGTTATGTTACGTGGTGGTATTCTATGGTGCAACCGTTTAGGAGATCGTTAGCGTTTCCGCAACAATTCCCACAGCTCATTTCTTTGTTTCTTTGTGGAATCACGACTCAATTGGGACGAGCGATAGCTCTTCTCGCGTTGCAAGAGAAAATACACCGACGCAACGTTAAAGCGCACTGATTTCTTACCAGTTAGGTAGTTATTGCGCGGTTATAGTCACGTGGAACGTTTACACTTGCGAGATTAAATGTCATTGCAATGCGTAAGAAACGTGACGTTAGAATAATTGTAAAAACAACAAACAATAAATTGAATCAAAAAATGAAAATATGACTCATAATACTAACGCGAGTTTACTATCTTCATTCAGTTTATATAGCTACTCGTCGTAAAAGAAAGTATCGTCTAAACTTTGTATATTAAGACTAACCGTCCTTCTGAAGGCCACTGACCCAAAACCAGGTCGATTAAAGATGCTTGCGGGTTCCTGAAGGAAAGTAGTGTCCTTCGCAACATTCAGATTCTCTTCCTCCCTGTCCTCTTCCTCCTCGTCGTATATCCTTTCACCTAAGAGGTCGGGCGTGCTCTGCGATTTACTCAGAGTGCCCCACACGTCAGAGATTTTGCCTCTTCTGCCCATGTGTTGAGGCTGAGTGTCGTATGTGCCTACGTACATAACTTCGGAGTCTCGTCGAACACCGGTTAAACTTCGAATGGATTTCTTTCCATTTACTTCGACCTACAATACGATAATATATATTAACACATTATATATATATATATATATATATATATATATATATATATATATATATATTACTAGTTTTCTGTATTCTACATACAAAGGTAGCACTCTAATTTAATTCTAAGATAATATTAAATAATTCGAGACTTTTATTTCATGATTTGATGAATTAAAATATCTTTTTTACCTCCACGACTTTAAAGTCGTTGACAGCTTTCTTTGCTAGAGCTTTCCGACAAACTGTACTGCCGTTCCTCTTTGTAGTAGTACCGACGATATCGCTGAATGTTGGTGAAGGTTTCATTCGGCCTCTAAAGGTCAGTACCCCGAGCCTCTGGCCGTTCATCTCATTCATTGTGTCTAAGTCCGATTTAGCACGATCCTTTATGAGTTTTTTCTGCTCTTTCTCTGCTCTCATCTCTGCTGTCTTCTGTTTTTTCATATATTCCTTCAATCTTAACAAATAAATATTTAATTATTAATAATCAGTATAAAAATCTTGACGTGTTAGAAAAGAAATAATGAATTAGTTAAAGGAAAGTAATATAAAAATATAAAACTTTTAACTATTGATTAATAATTAAAAAGAGCTAACAAAAATAATTTATTTTTAATTTAATATAAATTTTTATCTATAGAAATAATTAAATTACGAAACAATTCCTTATTTAATTATTCACTTGTGCATTTATCTTGAGAAACAGGTCTCGAAATAAAATTAAATAAGCATATCGCAGTCAAAGCTATTCGAAAATTACTTTGAAAACTAATACGAATTTGTAAATTCATAATACAATTAAATCGTCATATTTGTCTAATAAAAATTTGATATAATATAGTTCAATATAACAATTTGTTGGTCTTGGAGATGTAAAAAAGAAAATTAAAACTCTGAGTTATTTTAGAATTATTTTGAAAAGTAATTTGTAAATCTATAATGCAGCTAAATCGTTAGGTCTAATAATCGTTTTGTCTAATAAAAGCTTAATATGATTCAATACAACAATTTGCCGGCCTTGAGGATATAAAAAGGAAAATTGAAATCTTGTGCAAAGAAATCATCCGTGTTCTATTGTGGAAGCACGATTCTACTGTACGATCCACGAGTGACTGCGATATTATTCTCTCGCACACAGGCGGCGCAAAAACAATTCGCATTCCAGTTACACCTCTTCTCCGCATCCTTCTCCGCCTTTTCCCGGAGCAGTCGGCTTTTCTTGCGATTGTTCAGCTCCTGATCGGCCTGGGCGAGATCCAGGAACTGCAGGATCCTCTCGCAGCCGTTGATCGCCGCTAGCTCCCTGGCAGAGTGTCGGTCGATGTCCAGCGACCAGATATTACATCCGAATTTCACTAAGAACTTCACGCAGAATTCGTGACCCCTCGCTGCTGCCAGATGAAGGCACGTATTACCGAAATAATCAGTCTTGTCCGGGTCACCTCTGCGACAAAACGGTAAAGTTACGTCAAAAAAAGTGTGATCGGCAGATCGTTTAGATATTCGTTTCACGAACAACACAAGCGCTAAAAAGCTCTTGTAATAAATAACATATAAAGTACGAAATGATGCTTGAAATAACTATAATATTAAAATAAAAGTGACAAAGTTTCCGCTGAAAATGGATATTTGGAAAACAGAAATTCGGAGCAATTTATACATATGTGGACATATATTCCACTTTTTATTAAGACCCAGTAAACATTGAGTAACAGTAATATTACATTAATATTATAATTTTTTGCTCAATAATGTAACTGTTATGTATAATATATGTTATATTGCATTTGAACACACACATTGTCGAGTGGAAAATTGTAATATTAATATTATAATTATAACATTATAACATTAATATTATAATTATAATATTGTTATTGTTTCTTTTTGTTTATTGCGAAAATAAACTCACGTCTTTTGAAACGATGCATTGATAAGCTACTTTATTGCGATGAATCAAATATAATTATCAAACTTATAATTATTGCCAAATGATCAGTCTGAATAAATTTATAGTGAAACAGAAGAGTTGCGCCTTGATTATGTTAAAGAATCAGGAAAGTTATACATTTATCATTTTAAATTATAATCGCGTGGCGGGAATTAGGGGGCGTACTTTTCGGCGGCATATGCACCATGCATCGGTTCTGCGATTTATTTCCGCCCGTTCCGCGGTCCAGTTCGCGTTGTTTTTCTGCGGGGTGTCGATTTTCCAAAGTTTTATCGAACCTCCAAGTGTCTCCGTCCGGGCGAAATCTTGTCGTCCGTTCGCCTCGATCGAGTCATTCAAGCGAGAAATCAAGTGGGTGGTTATCTTGGTCGTCGATATTAATAAGTTAGTTATGCCCTTGTCCTCTAAAATCACGACACAAGTCACAGGGGGTTACACTTTTCAGAGTGACGCTCTCGTCGGTACAGTGGTCAAATTTCCGTTCCGCGGTCTGGTGTGTTCCGCTGCTTTATCTACGAAGTTCGGCGGTTCTTTTCCGTTGAAATTTCGATGAGATACGCAGCTCCCGATCTTACGACCGTTGTTTCTTCGATTCGTCCCATTGATAGGCGAGGTAGATTGCATCGATCGTCGATTACGTGGTATGTATTTAGTCTATTATAGTTGTAAAGTACAACGTGCGTTACGAGTGCACACGTATCAACAATTTGATTGGCGGTTACGATGCTACAGAATCCGCGGTTCGCCATGTTGCAATTACTTTCGTTGCGTTCGTCCTTCATGATCGATATCGATATATTGATCCGGAATATTTCGCTCTCAAACAGGTCGACGAGATGGGCGATTGCCTGTTATGTGTTTACTCGGGGTGCATTCGCGCAAGGATTTTCGGCGCCTGTTGCATCTCGCGGAGTGTTACCTCGGCCCACTATTTTATTATATATACACGCAGTCCATTGTCTTTCGTGCGCTCGACCGCAGTTTCCGCCGCTGTGCAGAGTCGATGGACACCTGTAATGCGTACTTCCTGCTACCTATGTATATGTCAATCACGATATATGAAAGCAGAGCGAGGAGCTGGCGGGATGGGGTGCTTGCAGAAATGAGAAACGTCGATTGAAATCCGCACCCAGGATGTTTTTGCTTCCAATGTCCACCCGAAATCAGTATCATTTCGGCAAGTATTAATTTCAGTGCAACGGATCCACGAGAATGATCCTCATGATTGTTTGCGATGATATAAATAAAGTAATTGGCTGTGTAAGACACGTTCTTCCGTATTTAAATTGACCACGACAGAAGTGAAATTATATTTGATTTTATCTTATATGCCGGGAATGTGTGATTAACATCAGGTGTAAATGTTCACGAGTATAATTATCCGTGTAATCGTCACGTGTGCAAAATGCTCGTTCGCGTGATGGTTGGAGAAAGTACAGTGGAGCATTAGAAGATACATACTTTTTTTTTTAATATTTTAATAAAGAACAATTTATATATCGTGATTTTTATAAAAGCTATTGTTCTTGTGGGATACAATAAATGTATGACTTAACGATTGTATTATTTGTGAGCACAATTGTCTCTTATCTGAGTATATATCTAATCGTTGAAAAAAAAAGTTATATGTCAACTTGTGAACGAGACAGAATAATTACCAAATTGCAAGTAATTATAATTATAATCAATACTTGTATAATTTCATAGTTACTTTATCCCATTCACAAGTTGATGCGCAGGTTTTTTTCAACAATTACATACATGCTTAGATAAGAGATAATTCTATTTACAAATCTCGTGTGCAATCAATAAGTGTTACAATTATATTATTATAAATAAATCATAAATATTTTATAATTATGAATGATACGTAGGTTCTCATTATTTTTTATAGGAAATTAGATTAGCTTATCTATACAGAAAAAAAGAATATTCTTGTTTGGAGAATATCTTTGTTGTTGACATTTTAAAAATAAGATTAATGTTAAAATGAAGCTATATGACGTTGAATGAAGTTAAATTAATCTTTAAACAATATAAATATAGTAAAATTAACACAATCATTTTTCCATGAATAAGCAAGAATATCAATATTGTTGGTATCTTTATTTAACATCATATAATCTTATTTCTAAGATGTCAACAATAAAAATATTCTTCAAATAAGAATATTATTTTTTTCCATGTAGCCTCTGATATTGAATTAAATGAACAATCATGATTTGCAGCAACTAATTATAATTTGTTTCCAGATTGTGGAAGACCATCAGACATTAATGCGATTGTTTATGACGCTTTGTGATGGAGATCTACTAGTGTTCTACGGGTGTTCGTGATATACCGCCGGAAGCATCGAGGGGCTCCCTGCATTTTGGAGTTGGCACGAGTGGAGGGTCCCCCGCATATTCAGTGAGTGTAATTATCAGGTACTAGTTGTAGTGGGGCTGTCGTGCTCACGGGGCACGACGACCTCGTGCCTGATGGGCAACCGTGTCTCGTATGAGTGGTTAAAACGCAAAATTACATTTGTCGCCGAATGCGCTTCACTTCCGCAACTCGCGATGTAATTCCTCATTAACTTTTGCACAATTTAATGTTATTTTTTATATATCACCATTAGAGACGAGATTCTTGTACAATGGGCCGTTCCAAGTAATATATCTCGTTCCAAGTAATATATCTCTAAGTAATTATTGTATTACTGTTTTTAAAATTTCACTTGGGCAAGTATAAAATCGAGATAAAGTATAAAAGTATTTATGAGGCAAGTATAAAATCGAGATTCTTCATATTTTAATATTTGTTTATTATTTACTAGTAACTTATCTTTGTTCAACGCTACGTAATTTCATTTAAAGATTAATATTATATGTCAGATATAAAGATATTTTAAATAAAACTGTCTTTATCATGTACATATACATATTCACATATACATATACATATACATATTTATTCATATATATTCTTTATAGAATATTAGAGATTTACATCTACGCGAATATGTGTCCTTGTTATATAATTGCTAGTTATATTAATTGCTAATTAATTTGAGATTTTGCAAAAATCAGACATGAATAAAATACGTGCTCTTAAAATTTATGTATGGAATTCGTTGACGGTTAAGTATTTATTGAGTATTACTTGCATAAGTGCAGATGGGTGTAGTTTTTTCTCATCCATATATATATAATTTTCAAATAAAATACCCACTATTATATACCTATTTATATTTTCCCTTTGCGCATTCGGCACGACAACAAGTCGCAATGACTAAATGTATTATTTGCGGTCCGGCAAGAATCTCTCGCTGTGTGTCAGCTATCGCGTGCCATTGTAAGGTACAGTGCGTGTGTTCATAGTTCCGGTGCACCCGCATTTGCAAGGAGAATTCTCGTGACACGCGATTCATCGATTCTTTTCATCACGAAACAGTTGATTCGCATTATGTGTAAGCGTGAAGACATGCTTCTTAATTATTACAGAGATATTTTTCGGGTTGTGAGCGTTGAACGCACGCACATTGTACTCGCGCTTAGTCATGGCAAACAGAAGAAAATATTAAATACGCATACCCTCTGGCGACCAGCAGTCTCAGGGCATCTATGTGACCTTCGAAGGCTGCCCATAATGTCGGGGTCATTCCTCCTTCGTCTCGCACGTTACAATCCTTTCTCGTCGCTTCCTTCAGAACGTCCAATGCGCAGTCTCGCGCAGCCCTTTGGCAAAGAGAAACCTGTGCATTAATACTATTCTTTGTTTGATCTGCCAGATGCTCTCAGGTAACTCGCAACTCGTTTCTATCACTGAAGATCGGATATTCAGCACACCATATAGATATCGACACTTTTAATGAATTATATTAGAAAACAGATATGTAAATGCATCACGTGAGAATCCGTGACACCGTGTGTTGAAAAATGATTTTTTAATAATTAATTGTAATTCGTAAGTAAAAACAGAAGATCTATATATATAATTCCAAACAAGCGTTTGTGAATTACGATGACGTAGTTAATTACAAGTATGCTTCTCTGTTTTTAAAAAATGACACGTCTGAAATATAATTGTATTGAATCACTGCTATTGATGTTCAAGACGATATTATAACAGATTATTACATTGTTAAATGGACGATAACGTGTTAACGAATTAAAAGTTTACACCTGAGAACATCTTGGATAGTTGAATTAAATGAACTAATTTACTCGAGGCTATCTTTGTCTCGAATAACTAAATTCAATTTCACAAATTAAGATTTTACATGCACAGATGTATCCATCTATAAGTATACTATTCAGAGGATATTTTCTATAGATTATCTTAGTATGTGTTATGCGGTACATAAAAATATCCTAGCTAATTCGTAAGTTAATTGGTACAGCGAATTCGCAGCGAACTTAAGTCTGTGTATTATGTTGTCGTGATACTTGATTTCTTCTTAACACATTACACTGCCAGTAACAACGAAAGCATATTTTTGCTTATTCGAAGCACGGCGTTGCGAAAGCTGGGGTGTTATTATTTTATCGCGCGACACATCGCAATGTCTTACGTTTCAAGCGGATCATTTTCTAATTACTGCGTCGCGTTTCTCGGAAGAGAATCGCGAGTCTCATCGCGAGCAGAAACATTCGTGAAGTCGGTATACATCCACGCGTCTCAACATCAGATTATATTCCGCCGCTCGCGACACGTTGCTCGCGCGACGTGGTATTTTTTAATTTAATTATGAGTTAAATTATGCGTGCAACAGCGACGCGAGCGATTCCTGATTTCTCTCCTCTTAATTGGGGAAATTGGAATGTGCTAATGCTCAAATATGCGCACTTTGCGCGTAGCGAAGCGAGACACGATACGCGACTTTCGACTCGCGTTGTGCGAAGAATCATCTCAGCGTGCCAACATTAATTTTTCGTAACATATTTTTCCAGTGCTTTGATATCGTCGAATTATAACGTTAACACGTTCGGGAATGAGCTTGGAATTTCTGCGAATGATCCGGACGATAGATTCATACCGAATGCAACAAGAGCACGAGCCTCTTTTCTCATGCATAAATTCCGCACGCGCTCTACCGATGCGCATGCCGCGCCGCGTTGAAACAGCTCGTGATCACGGTTATTCCGGGCTCGTAGGTAACTAGGTATTCGGTGCCTTTTAATCCCTTTATTAAATAAATCGCATGCATCACCTCGCGCGGATGTGCATACCTGCGCGATTGCTATCGCCCTTCCTTATCGAGTTCGACGATACTAACAAGCGCGTTAAAGTATCATGCCTTAATGACTGCGTGACGCTTAACCCGTCTCTACTTATTCTAACAACCTATTAACAACTTAGCGTCGAGAGAAAAATGCTTGAAAATTTATTTGTGAGATATAAAATTCATTTCTGTGAAATGAATTTTTATAAATACAAATACATTTTCAAATATTTTTTCTTCTCTCAGTGTGCGCTTCGACTATAGATGTGAAAGTTTTTTAATATCTTTTTATTCTGTCCTGACTATCTCTCTCTGTGAGCACGAATGAAAGATTATTGTCGATCCATCGCGAATAATGTAACCCTCGATTTAGTAAATCGTTAAACATTTTCGTCAATTGCACAACGATTTGGACACAATGAAGTTGGGAGCTCACCAAACTGCCAAAATTGAGAGTTAATATTTGACGGGCATGAAATAATTATATTATTGTGTTATTATTTAGTGTTTTTAATTGTATGATTAATTATTATTGCGTAAAAGTCCGTCGGTAATTTTGGCAGTTTGATGAGCTCCCAACTTCATCATATTTGAATCGTTTTGCAACTCACTGTATATTGACAAAAAGATCTTTTCAAATATTATGTTGTATCAAAGCAAAATTTAATTCACAATCGTCGCAAAAAGCGGAGCTATTCGCACAACCGATTAGTGATCGAATACATTCGTTCGTATTTTTGGCGATGTAAGGCAGAATATCCGGGGAGAAAGCCGCAATGCGTATTTGAAAAAGATTTGCACTGTTCAATTTGTGAATTTTATCGATGCTTGTGCTTATGGATCTTTAGGTGTACTAACCGCTATTCCCCCCGTTCTATCGAATCGCTTCGCGCGATCGAGCGTGCAGTCGACTCGGGAATTTTTTCAATTCCAAGGCGAGTACCTCGCCCCACGACATTTCTCTCCGCTTTCCGGACCCCGGGACAAGTCCTACGTGTGAGCGCGCGTACCAAAACAAGAGCAAAGAAAATGATATAGGGAGTCGCACGTACACACGCGCGCGCGCATGTATACACACACGCACATACGTGCATCTTCGCACACACATGATACGTAAAAATCCACTCACTTGTGAAATCGCTCCGAGGACATTTCTACGTGTGTCGTTCGCTCCTTCGCGTTTTAATACGTGGCTCACCAAGACATCGTTCGGTAATTTGAGAAACACACGACGAGTTTCTCGCGTGAGTCGAAGTGCGAGAGAGACAGAGCAGCGAAATTAAGAAGCGTGACCCGGAGGCAAACCGCGTGCCGAGTGTAACGTTCGGCGATGCACTGCTCGGGCGAGCGGCAAGTTACACCTGGGACACCAGACTGTAGGTTCTCCTTCTCTCTCTCTTTTTACTTCGATTATCCCTCCCATGCCGATAGCTCCCTCCCACCTTGCTCCCGAAGACTCGCCACATGTCTGCGTTCTCGTTCGGATATCTATCCGCCACCTGGGGCCTGTTCCACAGAACTGCGCGAATCAACTCGATCGACTCAAAATCAAACCACGTGCGCGAGCAAGTTAAATTTTCTCTTCTTTTTTAATATCGTACGATTGGATTTCCGGGACGTTGTCATGGTAACTATTGAATACTCGTGACTCGTGAGCAACATCTTCAATTAAGATCTTAGATAAGGTCGCTCCAATTGTAATTACGCGTTGGTGAAAGTCGGTAGCTCCCGACAGAGAGTGCCACTAGTTTGTTAGAGATCTGAATAACTGTTTATAACATCGTTATAACATCATCATAATGTCATTATAACCGATCGATATCGAAACAGACTCTGCTACTTTGAATTTTCTTATTAAGAGCGCAGATGTGTGTGGGAGAAAGTCTAATAAATCTCAATTATTTCATACGTATCTCTATATGTCTGAAATAGTTTCCTTTGGAAAATACACAGGTTATCATTGGTCCAGGAATGTTTTTTCTTTTTATTGATATGTCACAACAATTAGCATGCAGGGGTTACACTGATTTAAAAATTTTATACTGACACTTATTTGTGTTCAGGCATGTTCATTAACTATACAAGAATTAGTACCGACCGTAGCTCATATGGTAGATTCTGAACTTCAGAGAGACACGCTGTAATGTTACAAACGAATATCGTTCAACTCCTCAAAAAGATTCTAATACTTCTAATATTTGATTGTACACCGCGAAAGATTCCTCAATGATTTATTTTTCATCAACATATCAGTTATAAACGTGAAAGCTGAAATAAATTAATTTATTTATGGTTCTTTTTGAAAGGTATCTCTGTTGTGTTTATCAACTTTAATCGCGTTTGTCTATTTACTTTTCGATTTGAGACAGTTTCATTGCTCATTGACGAGCAGTCTCGCAAAAAACGTTACTTAGTAATACAGCTTCTTATAGAGTTATATCTCGATCACAGTTTTTTATGTTTATTCCGTTGATTATTAGTTATGCGCTTCACACAGGCCTACATTCTCTACAGAACGATGACCGTAGTCACAACTTATCATTCTTCACTATGTAAAATAGCAGCCAACAGACGCATGAGCTGCTTCAACGAGGGGGGTTAAAAAATTATGAAAGACGTTAATCTCCCGCGCGTTCGCAGTTTTTCATACATTTTCTAATGTATTACTAATTTCACATTTCTGGTAGAAAAATACCAGATTGTTTTAAGAGAAGGATTATTATATATCAATATCTATCCACGTTATCTATCGATGTAGATATTCCAATTCGTTAATTTACGATATATCAACAATATATTGCATATATAATGATTGCATTTTTCTTATTACATTGTTTTGTTGACGTTACCTTCTACGTTAAAAAGCAACTGAGATCGAGTGTGGGGTAAAGATTGTTTCTCAATCAACAACACATTTGACTGTGTTGATCGTATGTAAGCGGTCAGGCTTAGGTATACATTTTCTCTCTCAATCTCTCCGACCTTAATTCTAACATCTAATTTTTGAAGATTCTAATTGAAGATTACTCGATCAATTCAAGGATAATCTGTGTTTTTTCAGCTCAGCTATAAAGAGATATATTTTTCAGAAATTTTACAATCTAACATATAATTACGAAGATATCTAATTACAAATATGAAGATGTCGCGAAAAATGTGACGTGTCTCGGAATTATTCCTAAGAAATAATGCATTCTAAATTTCTCGGGAAATTCGATATTAAAATTAAGGTCGTGAAGATTTTGAGATAACCTGCATGCTTTATCTAATTGACAAATATATAAATCGTAATCTGCACAACCACATTAAAATCTTAAACGATAATTTTGTCGATCGCGAAATTGCAACGAAAATAACTTATCGTAACATACATACAACAAATAAGGACACTCTCAGGTGAGAGTTAGTTTATCAGAAGGCAGATGTATATTTTCTTCAAGCCAGGCGCTTGTCAAAACGAGAACGATCTCGATTTTGTCGATATTGTTGGATCGTTAATATATAATCAACATTATATGAGCTATTATATATATGTATATCGCTGTGTGGATATAAAAATATATTACACGCGCGGCTAAGCCGTCACTTCATCACGAATAACTGTTACGCTCGACGCCGTTGCAAAGTAGAGAATGTCGGACTTTAGTAGAAATTTTGTATATTTCATTTCTCTCATTGGTCGAGCCAAATGTATCGAAAGATGTTCCGAGGTCGTCGCGCTCGTCAAATTTACGTACGATCTATGACTTTTCGTCGACTAACGTTCAACGAACAAGCATGAAATAGGCCGCATTCTCGCGTAAATTTCGTGGCAAACGCATTAACAACAGATTAGAGGAGACCTGAGATCTATAAACGTTCAGTTCTCATATATGTTTCATGCTTGGTTTTTAGAGAAGAGTCTTAAAGATACTTTCGGTGCTATACGCTGAAATCTTGATCCATCACGTGCATTCCGTATTCTTATACCTTTTAAAACATTAACCCGCGTGTCGTAAGGTATATGCAGAGTTTTTCGGTTATCACGTATTTGACACATTGCTATTTGTACACATTCTTTCATAAATTTTCAATAAATTAGAAGTCTATTAAAATTCTATTTTCATAATTCAGTAAAAAGTAGCATTCCGAATTGTGAATCTGTTTTTGCGTTTCGGAAATTTGACAAAATTAGTGTGTGCTAAGATACTTTGAATAACGTTACACTTTTTACGACCCTTAATCCATTTTGAATCGCGCCACACGTGCCTTCGAAATATTTACAAGCGAACGTTACGTTATATTACGTTTACGTTCTCAATTACGAGTACAAAAAGCTCTTTGATACGCGTAATCACACTTGTATTTCAATGAATTCTACCTTACATTAGATCTATTACTGTCTATGCGCTACGTCAAAATTTGTCGGTAACAATTATTTGTCATCAACGTGGCAAATGTTATTACGCTCGTCGTCTCTCCACAGAGGGCGACGCGGGCTGCTGATAGAAAACGATTGTCTCGTTACAAAACGCAATTCGAACGTGATCTCATTATTTATGCTGTGTTAAATCTTATATCGTTGAGCATGTTTCGCGATGTCGAGTCGCGCCGCGTTCAAAAGACAATCGCTAATTCCTCGTGTAATCTCGCGAGGGAATTTCCAGCAATGCTGTCAATTCTCAATTGCGCTTCGCGAATGTCGTTAGTTTCTTCAGGTTATCCTGAGTGCTGCGTTAATCCCCAAGTACATTTTTGGTTCTCTTCATACTTCGTCATCCTCTATGTACAAGGTCGCTTCGTATTTCTTACTATCTGTTTGCCGAGCAGAATTGCGTGCTGTCTCCTCGTCGATAATTGTCGGTGGGTCTGCGACCTCGGTGATGATTATGGGACTTTGTCCATGCACCATTGCGTCTGTTCTCTCGACCAGCGTTCTGCACTTGTCGTCGTCGTCGTCGTCAAGATCATCGCCGGAACTCTCCACGTCGATCTCCGTGACGTACTCTAGTTCCGGTTCCTCGAGCAACATGTCGGCCTCTGTAGGTCCGTCTGACGACGCAGCGCCGGGATTTGTATCCTCGATATCAACCGCGTGACTTTCGTCAGAATTGTCACCGCGGCTCTCTTCGGTGTCGAGGGACACCGTCGTGAAGTACTTGTGCTCAAAATCACACCCGGAACCCTCCACGACGGCCTGAGTGTTTAGAGAGTGTCTACTCGATTGAGAGTCTCTCGGATGCCTATCGAAAGATCGTCTCCTGTTGTCGTCCGATCTGGAATGGTGCAGTTTAGGATGTCGCGACTGCCTTCGCAGATTCTCCCCGCTGCTCGTTCGCGATCTCATCTCAGTCTCGTCGAGCATGTACCGGGTACAGTCAACGCTGAATCTATCGATCGAGAGCTTCCTGCAAATTCGATTAGGGGGACTTCGTGTTTTATAACTCGAGGCATGGTCCTACAATTAGAGGTGTAGAAGTCGCATCTTTTCGATACCTGTAGTCTCCTCTTCGGAAGTCGGGGCTTCTTCGGAACTCCAGACTGGCCTTTCGATGTCCCATCGTTCTGTCAAAGCGACGATCACCGCCGATTCTGTCGAAGGACATTTTACGGAAGTTGGGTGATGAGATCTTTCGGAAGTCTCGCGGCGAGACCTTACCCAATTCTTTTGACACCGCTGTCAATTCCTCTAGCAATCTCAGGTCTATCGAGTTTCTCTTCCTTGGCACGAAGTCGTCTGGATATCTGCAATAAGTACCTGATCGAAATGTTCGTGATTATTGGAGTTTATTGATTAGTGGATATTTTGTTTGCTTCGACAAAGAATATTTGAAGATTTATTTGTGTCATATAAAGTTTGTCTCTGTGAAATAAAGTTTATTTTTGTAAAATAAAATTTATTTCTACGCGAGTAAATATTATATACCACAAGTAAATTTTCAAATAGTTTTTCATCAGTGTAGGAATTTATGTACCTTTTATAGGAATTTTATTTTAGAATTTATCGATTCGATATTTGTTATTGAACGGATATTTGTTTTAGTTAATTTCCTTACGTAACGAATCAAAATTCGCGCACCATTGCCTCTTTTGTTTAAAATTAATAATCCTTGGTTCTTAGTCATTCAGATAAGAATGATTTTGCACAGGAAAACAGATTAGACTTTTATATTCGTAGTTTTTCAATGATGTCTATTTCTTAAAGTATAACAATTTAGTGTCTCAAGTTTCTTTATTTTTGCTTATATTCACCTGGCAATTTAGGCGAATGTACGAGAGTTGGTGGTTGTCGCATGGCTTCGTCGACTTCCTCGACGTCCTCCACTTTTGTCTGACGCAGTAGCTGATGACGTCTCGCTGTATCGGATCGGTCTTTCACTTTGAGCGTAACGGGACCTTTGTTCGGAATATGTAGATCCATCGCCATTGAGACTTGGCTACCGTTCATCTTCTGATGCTCCAGACTCTCCCTACTGATCTATTAATGATCGAAATGAATTTCAAATCGACCATTTAACCAACTAAAGACCATTTAACCAACTCGCCGAGAATGTCGATTTTCTTTTCCTCTTACCTGATGCGGGCTGTAGCTCGGATTGTCGACCGAGAGAGCGTGTCTTTGCAGCAATTCCGGATTTAGTAGCGAGCAAGCGGCGTACTTGGGCGATTTTCGACGTGGTGACTTTTTGTCGATCAACGTTGGAGCACTCGGACTCTTCTTTATGGCGTGTGCCACTCCCTTCTCCTTCAAGTCCTTCGAGAATTGCATAAATTCCGCCGTCAGCTGTTTCCTGGAGACTTCGTGCGTGCTGGGACTCGGGCTGCGGTTTACTCTGAAAAGTCCCAGCTGGTGGTCCCATTTTGTCGTCTGGCTCGATGTCGATCTTCTGTTGCGTTGGCTCTTTGAGCTCTTGAGTGTAGACGTCTGACTGAAGCGGAAACGAGCCGGCACCACCTTGGCGGCGCTATCACGAGCCTCGAAGGTCATTACGCAGGCAGCTACCACAATGAAGCCTGGAGACATTATCATTCGCGCGTGAATACGATTCAAGTGTAAATTATTCCGCTCTTTGAGTTGTGGGACTCTGAACTTCTATTTAAAATGCAGTAAATTATTGCTTTAGCTAAACTTGTGACTTTTGAAAAGTCGCGACGATAAGAGAGAAGAATGTTGCATTATTGCATATTTAATATGTTCTGTTCGATACGAATATAATCAATACTCAATAATCAATAGTATTTAAATACGACACAAAATCTGGGCGACACATCTATCTGAGGCTTCCCGGCGATAATCGACCGTGAGCCTCCATAGCTCAGGGGTTAGAGCACTGGTCTTGTAAACCAGGGGTCGAGAGTTCAAATCTCTCTGGGGGCAGCTTTTTTTCTCTCGTTTCTATCGAGTGCTCTCGTTCGACCGTGGTGTGGTGCCGCATTTTTCGCGTTTCGCCTGCAATTTTCCGCCCTACATCCGTTACATTATTCGTTGTTTTTATTTATAGCTACTTCCTTTGTGCCCTTCGCGGGTTTTTTTTTTACAAAACTCACGTATTTGTGCAATTTTTCACCGAAAAATATTAAATAATAAATTGCAAGGCGCGGGCGCGCAGTGTTGTCGGAACAAAGAAAAAATAAATTATATCTCTTTATCGCGCTTATCTTATAATACGAATTTAATTATTGCGTAACGCGAAAGCGATGTGTTGATCACAAAAATCGCGAAAGCCGCGCAGAATCTTTTTTCGCGATATTATTATATCATATTACGTAACAATTTTATCGATTTACGTGTCGCATCACGCGGGATTGCATAATATTATATATAACGTCGTCCCAAGAAAAATGTTTATATACATTTTGCGCCATCGTATCTATTCATTATCGCGCAAATACTGTTCCAAAGGGATCAGTGTCACTTAACTAGTCGCTTGGTTGAGCATGTAAATCATGCGCATGAATTGTGCAATGTATATTAAGTATTACCTCCTACACCCATAACGATGGGACCGGCGTAGCTCAGATTGTTCAGGTGAAACCCGCGCGATTCGTTCTTCACTTTTATCGTAAGATTACCTCTGATCTCTTGCGCCACCGACAGTTGATCCGCGTAATATCCTATTTAATGAAACAATAGAGTTCAAATGAAGAGATAAGATTCCAATGTTGGTTTTGACACTCTACTTATCCGCACTCAAAATGCGTTATGACGCGTTATGTTAGTCGCGAACTTCGCGCCAAATTCGTACAAAGCTTGTTTTGCGTTGAAACTTCCGCTTCATTTGAAATTAGAATTAGTAAATATTTAGTAAATATTTCGTCAAATTCTTTTTCAAGTGTGTGATATTCAGAAATCAATATATCACAGGTAATTCGATGCTACATTGAAAGAAAAATATCAGAAAAATAGAAAATATTTATTCGGTGAATACTAATGACAAAATATTTTTGCTTCAATTTCAATTTTCATTAAAAAAAAAAATTGGTTTCATGAAAAACTAAGGGGTGTTAAGAAAATGTATATAAATATATATGTAAATATATATAATATATATATATATATATATTCTTTTTTGAAAAATATTTTATATATTAGTATAAGAATAAATATGTTATTATAATACTCACCGAATAAATATTTTTCATTTTTTAGATATTTTCACTCTCAATGTAAATGGATATCCAAATGCATATATATCTACTAGATATACGTTTATATTGTACTAGAGTGAAGAATTGTTCTTAGAACTGGTTAAGTTCGATTCATGCGGCATAAATAGGCGTGAAGTACAAGCTTGTGCGCAGTAAATAAACGGATTAGCTCGTTCGCAATCCATGCGTGAGCGCTATGAATATATTATCGAAAAGTTCATCTATTTGAATGATAAAAAATAATATAAAATAGCTTTGCAAAATTTTTCGAATCTTGGGTATCAAAGACGACAGAAACTGTATCACATAGTTGATGTTTGCAAAGTGCAATTTGCGGTTGCCTTGAAGCATTTAGTGACTTGGAGGCTAAGACGGAGTAGAGCGTTCGTCAGTGTATACGGGTCGATGTTTAATTTACATAATTCTACTCACCTATGGTCGCCATGCAAGCTCCTAAAAGCATTAGCAGCAGCCCAATTCCGAGAGCTTTGCAGGCGTGCCACAAGCACCGCGTTGTCACCTTGCCTCTCACCACCTGTTCGATTTAATTGGCGCCATTAACAGTTAATAAACCTGGACGATGGTCCAGTTGTTTATCAGCCGTAGGTGGCGAACACACGTACGACCGCGTTTACGCGGTGCCGTTAAATCGATCAGTACGATTTACGAGATTACGCTACTAGTAGTGTAATAACGGCGTAGTAACACTTCTCCTCGGTGTTGGATAACGATGAACGAAATGTCTCGTGTGACGTTTGTAATCTAAATTATTGCGTCGTGACGGTACAATTGCTACGTAGAATGCTGGAATACTCAATTGAAATCTAATTGAAGACTTTAGCCACGCTGAGAGAAAAAAATATTTAAAAGATAATAAATATTTATTCGCGTTGGGTAGAAAATAGTATAGTTAGTCCACACATAGATCTGGTTGATTCAATATTGAGCGTGGTTGGTACAATCAGATTTATACGTGAGCCAACTATACTGTTTTTTCGTGTACTACTAATATGTATATTGTTTGCACTAATATAAAATATTTTTCAAATAAAAAAATATATAGTTTCTTAAAACTTTCAGAAAATCTTAGCTGTTCTAAAAGAGGAGTTATTTATTCTTAAGAAAATTTTAGCTTTCCTAATAATTATTTATTAAAAAACCTTAGGTTTTTCTAAAGCAGTTATTTATTTTATTTAAATCAAAGAGTTTAGATTTAAGTAAACATATTATTAGTACCCACCAGAGAAATATTTACTACTTTTTAGATATCTTTTCTTTCAGTTTACGAGCGTCTCGTTGGTAATAAGTTGACGTATTGACAAAATTGCTGTGTGTGTGTGTGTGCAGATTTTATCTCATCGAGCAGAGAGCAATAGATAATTTCGTGACGACGATATAACTGTGGTTTGTTTGTTTCGCGTTGAATTTGCGCACTGCGACTTCCACGTTGAGGCCGATTCCACCGTTGGGAATAATTCCTGCGGGCGTTCGCAGGCAGTAAAATTCGTGAACGTGCTAGAGAGATGATTAGAGTTACGGATACATATTGTACCTACTGGTACGTACATGCTCTCTACGAATATATGCGCACTATTGAGCTCTTTCTCTACGGCTGATATTTCCCCATCTACTCTCCCTAATAGTTACGCTAACGAGGCCGATACAGAGTCTCGGGTTCGCGAAACGATGACGTATCGCTGTGTACTCAGTATCGACCTCGAAGTTTTATAAGCCAGAGCAAAGAGAGGATGTACCTGTACGTTCCAGTTAGCCCCAGGTCCGCAGGCTCTTCTCTGCGTCCCCTGCCATTGAATGCTTCCTTGTGGCATACTGCGCTCACAAAAATACACATTTGTAAGATCGTCGCGACATAAAAGAACGACTCGAGGATAATTAAAAATACCAAGTTCTCATATGCATTATATTATGTAGAAACGAAATTGTGCTGTATGGATTCCAGATAAAGAGAGTATATATTAGTTATTTTAAATTATTGTTTCGATGTATTGACGACAGTCTATGACATAACGAGCAGTGAGACGCTAATTAGATAGTCAAAAATAATTTTTTATTATAGAAGGTTAAGATTAAAATAACTTGTTGAATTTGTTCAAAACTTATTAAGTAGTACTGTCTCTCTCTCTTCAAATATTGGCACATGTATAGCTAGACCAAGAAAATAACTCGGTAAAAATTTGCATTTGTGTCTTCCTAATACTCTCTTTTTTCGCATTTATCTCTCATTTCGTATTTCTGTAATACTCCTTTTTCTTTTTTTTTACTCGTAAAGAGAAAAGTTTTCCTTACGCAGCGAGGGAGTGTACTATCGCGCGAGTTTGTTAATTAGTAATTCCGAATTCATCTCGCGGTATATCATACGCGCGATCTTTCATCGTAGCGAAATGACGTTCTGCGTCGTCGTTTTAATTTGACGTGCGCGCACTAACGCTCGGTGTGGTTGCTGACACGCCGGAATTCACGTGTATACCGGTATGTCTAGTCTCGCACACCGCCACTCGAAACCATGCACAATGTGTACATGTGAATTATCTGACTACGGTGCACATCTCTCTTTCTCTTTCTCTCTCTCTCTCTCTTGCATTCACTCTTTCGCATACGGCGGATGACGCATTGTTCGCGCGCCTGTGCCTGCTGCATTTCGTCTTTCAACGTCGAAACTTCTCGCGTCCTATCGATTCCAATCCCTCTTTACACTTTCCATCACGACCCTTCTTCGCGTCTCGAGAGTTGGCAATTTTCGCCTGCCAAACTTATGGCAAGAATAACTCAAGTTGAAATTTTGGTCTTTTATTAATCTTGTAAGTTCTGTCAAGTTTGAAAGGATTAATCGATTAAAGATTTATTTTCGAATTATTTAATACTCGATTTATCTCGATAGTCAACGAATTAATTAAGTAACTTAGTGGCAGGAAAGAACATGTAAGATGAGCAAATATTAAATAATCCAGTAAAAAGTAATAACTAAATAAAACAATGAATTCTCTTTGTTCATAATTTCTTTACTATTTTCTTCTTAACTAGCATTGGAAATCTCGATGCAATTAGGAGATTCAAGAGAAGCAAAAAAGAAAGAAATTATAAGAAAAAATATGCATGTCCAATAATGTCGCATATTGATAGAAATATAACTTTAGATTCGTCAAAATAAATGTATTTCTGTAAATAAAAGTGAAAACAAGACGTTGACAAGTTCTTGGTAGGAGTTGCGACCCAAGAAATGTTATTAAACGTATAAAAATGCGTCTAATAACGCACTTACGAGATTCACATTGAATTCTAAAATACGTAGAGCCGGCCGATAGTTACAAATCATTTACGATCTTTGATTAAGAACATAATCTCAGATTTATTTCCATGAATTAATTGCTTTGATCCATATCTCTTATATAAAATAAATATGCTGTCCATATCTTATCGTCTTGGCTCTTTCGTCTTAGCTTCTTGATTCAACATCCTGTTTCCTGATTGTTTCGCTGTGGTACTTTGTGCGCCAACTCATACACTGAGAAAAAATCTAAAAATTAACAAATATTTATTTAGGTATCATTTATATATTTATATTAGGTATCATTAATATATTTACTTAAATCAGAATTTTCTTTATTTAAATAATAAATATGTTAATGGTACCCACCTAATAAATATTTGTTAATTTTTAAATATTTTCTTCTCAGTGTAACATTGATATTCGCATGGGTATGATTCAATTGAAGAAACGCGCGTTAATTAAGGCGATAAGAATCCGATTGAATTCAAGAGTCGACGGAAATATCTTCATCGCACTCGACAGGAATTTAACTCGTCAACTTGTAACGTAATATAATATCTAGCCATGGAAAATACGACGCGCGAGTGTAGCGAAATAACGGGTAAAAAAAGATACGTTCAATCTCGCGTCAATCGGCAAGCGTCGTCGCTCGGCACTGAATGGCCAAGCGCGATCACAACAATGAGCGCGATCAAAACATTCGGGACCTTTAAGGCGGTTACGCTTATCTTCGTGCGTCACGTACTTTTTCGAGTGTTTCCATTGTGTCCCAAGCCGGCGAGCGAGACGCATACCGAGAGTAGTACATGTTCGGTGTGTCACTATTTCCGTTCATTAAAATCTATTTCGTTGTCTATTGAAATAGTATTACATAAGTAAAGAATTAATACGTTCTCTTCTCATTGAAATTGGGAATAAAGATACAGTAGAAATATAATTTTGAGGTAATCATATATTAACAAATTTACTTGGATTCTTATCAGTGTCGCATTTATATCGGGCGATTCGTGACACTTGAACGGGCTCCGTTGATTAATTCGCGAGTTAATATATCGCGTTTCTCCGATCGAATTGCGATATTCGCGAGTGTGTGAGTGTGAAGTGCCACGACGAAGCAGCCAGGAGCTGAGTGCTGATTCGGAGTACTAGGATGGAGGATGTAGGGCGTCGGAACGTGAACAGCAGTACATATTTTCAGGTATGTTCAATTATTTCCTGTTTTGACAGTCTTTTGACAAACTCACGGGAGTAGAGGGGATACCCGAGTCGAAATTTAGGCCGATATTCATAGTCTATCATCATTTAACGAATTATAGCTTCATGAATCTCTATTAGTCAACCTATATCCATACTTATTTTATGCAAACAAGGAATATATTGATTCAAATGGACAAATAATGACTGTGATAATAATGGCTCTCCATGAATACGAATCCGCAATTAATTATGCTCTTAATCAAAGATCACAGATAATTTGCAACTATAAATATCGGCCTTAGAATCTAGTATAAATTTCGCAAATGCTGATTTATTCGTCTAATAATGTTCATTGGACTTGCAAGTCCTATTTTGAATTTGTTGACGCCTTTTCGTGTTTATTTTTGTTATTATACCGAATCTATGTATAAATCTTTGTTGATAGACAGCATTATTGGACATATAACTGTTATCTTTACTTTTACAGCTTCTTTATTTTCAGCTCTTTTAAGAGCTTGAAATCTTATCGAAACTATCATCATATCGAGAAAAAAGAAGAAGAGAATAAAATGTGTTGTTTCTTTTACCCATTTACTCATAACTAGTTAATTATCAAATATATATATGATTATCTCATGTTTATCTCTCTCATATATGCTATCTACAGTTAGTAAATACATAATTAATTAAATAACGTTTCTCTCATTGAAATTGGGAGAGTAAAGATTAAGTGCAGATATAATTTTGAGATAATTATATATTAAAAAATTTTGAAATGGTGAACAATTATGTATAACATTAAAGTAAAACTTGTATAGTATTTTTGTCTCGAGATTCTCCATTGAGCCTTCAAGTTGAACGGAATTTGCAGGATTGATGTAGAATCAAGATTTCGACTCGGGGAGTTCCCTTTCTAGTGTCATCATTTGAAATATGCGTTTGAAATCCGAGTGTCTTTGCGTCTGTGTTCTTTAAGTTGATCCTTCTTGTCGATGAAATTATTTGAAATTTCAGCGAGATTTTTTCGAATGTCTTTGCGAGCGGCGTGCTTTTATTCGCATGAATAAATTTGCAGACACTCGCATTCACGAAATAAATATTTGCGTAAATTTACGCAGATACGAATTTATCACGCGGACATTAATCTCTATGAGCATTCTTATTTATTAAATGTCGATTATGGAAAATGCGGATAAAATTATATAATATATAAATTGAAATTGATACATTAATTAAAACAATGACTGATTTGCAAATAATATTCGAGATATATTTACTTAGTTATTGTGTATATTAAAATTCCTTCGCGCGACGCATCTCACTCCGGTTGGGTTCTCATAGATTTTTTTCCATGGCACGATTATCCGCGACTACTAGTTCTCGTTTATTCATATGTGTTTCATTTTATCAATCGGAACGATCGTACATTCACACGGCCTGCATTACACTTGGTAATTGATTTCACTGCAATTAACTGCCGCGATTTAGATGATCATGCGCACACGACGCGATGGTACGTTTCGGGTTTTGCAGAGATTCGCGTATCATTATTCGCATTAAGCGTAACACGAAATCTCGTGCGGGATGATGGATAGGCGCGACTGAACGGTATAGGCTGCAATTTTGCGCTTCTGTTCTTGTGTCTATCTGCAGGAGCACGTGCATAAGTCTACTTAAGTCGCATGTTACGAACTAACCCGGCTATTTCAGAGCGATTCGATCTGACGGGCTCTCGAGAAACTGCTTTCCGTTGGATTACTGCTCACGGTTCATTCCGCACAACGTAACACCCAATTCAGGGAAACGTTCCAACGCAATATCATTTCGAGATCTCTAAATTGGATTGGATGCGTGAAACGTTACCGTAAAAATGTTAAAGCCTCTCACTGTCGACGTTCTTGACAGAACCGCTGTTGATAATCCCTTCGATTATACGATACAATTTCGTAAATATACACTGCGAGAAAAATATCTAAGAAATGACAAATATTTATTCGGCGCGGTGGGTACTGTAATAACATATTTACTTATATTAATATAAAATATTTTTTTCCAAATAAGAAAATACATATTTTTTTTTTAAATTTTGGCTTTTCATGAAAGCTATTGTTTATTCTATTTAAATAAAAGAATTTAAGTCCGTTTAGGTTTGAGTAAATATGTTATTGAATAAATATGTTTTACTTTTTAGATGTTTTTTTCTCTCAGCGTAATAATCTCATAAAATTTCACTATATTTAAAAAAAAAGAAGAAAGCCCCAAATTAAATCACCTTAAATAGAATTACTACAAAGTATATATTTAGCCATTGAGTTCTTTCATACCATGACCAAATATTAATTGTAGCAATTCTATATAGTTCTATATAGTAATTCTATTTGAGGTGATTTCATTTTGGGCTTTCTTCTTTCATACCGAAATAGCGAAATTTTATAAGATTATTACTTTGAGAGAAAATATCCAACAAATAAAGAATGTTCATTTAATGGGCTCCAAATTAAATCACAGTAGAATTGCTATATAATATATATTTAGCTATAGAATTCTTCCATAGTATAAAAGAACTTAATGGCATAAAGTATATGTTTTACGATGAGAAACAATACTCGAAATTTTATTTTTATAGGGATGATAGTTTATTTCACAAAAATTGACTTTGTATCCCACGAATAAATTTTTAGATATTTTTTTCTTAGTGCACAGTTTTCCAGCCACAGATATCAAAATCCAAATTTAAAAGAATCAGCAGTTCGCATTATTTATAGCGTTATTTATGCAAAATTAAGAGATTCAGAGAAATTAGATCCGGAGAATGTACACAGTTATCTAAATGTCATTCGCAACTAGTGTTTAATGGAGTTAAATAGAAATTTCATTCGAGATTTAATCGGCGAGGGAGATAATCTCATGAGATCAGAAGATACTCTCAATTTCTACCGGGGGCGTGCCTGAGTTCGTATTTCGAGTCAGAGAATATGTAGCTGGAAGTGGCACTGTATATTTCCCTAAGTGGTTGCTTCCAAACATACATCTCTAGTATTTTATTCACACTCAGAGTTCGATTAGCGCGCACACACTACTGTTTGGGATAAAGATAGAAAACGCGAGTAAACTTAGATTTACGTTAATAAACCTGTCCTGATTCAGTGTCAAGCGCATAACTCGCCGTCGGTAAAACTAAGTTTACCGTTTCTTCTATTTTTACACTTATCGCACATACACACGCGTAAATCATTTGGGGAGCGGTTGAACTCGGAAAATATCGATTTCATAGGCTTGCGCTTCACGTGAGTGTAATTTATCGTCCTCATCGAAGCTGCATTACGAAGCGATCGAATTATCCGCGATTTCAGCTACGTCGGATATTTCCGACGCGGCCTCGCGCACTGCTTTTCCCATATATCTACCTGGATTATTAAAATCTGACACCTGTGCTTGCTCGTCACGAACGAGCGCCGCGTTGCCGAGATAAATAATGTATTTCGATGCTTGTACAGAGGATTCCGTTACCATAACGACCGACTGGGCTATTTCCATTTACATAACCACGATCTTTCTTTGTATAACCGTCATGTTTTTCCTTGTACAATCAAAGGCGGCTTTTGATCTGCCGAATGGTTCGAATGGTTGAATAATGTATCGTGAAAATATCGGGTTTCCGCGGTTTTTTCAATCGTTTACGAGCGCCGCCGCGTGAAGTTTGCATGGAACGCGATGGTCACGGCGTAGTGATGATTTTCGTTTTACGCTTCCTTAGCCTCGCGTCTAAAAGAAATCGTATTCCGGGCCGCACTATACGACCAACTAGGGTCCCGGAATAAACTTTATCGCGAATAATATTCCACTGACAAAAGTTCTGCGTTTTTCAATGATATATCGTGTAACGTGTATCGATGGCGGACGGTGTAACGTATATTTCCTATCGCTTCCTTGTTTTTTGGATAGTCTGCTCTCTCAAAGTGAATCAATAACAATGTTTCTGATTGAACCGGTATACTGAGAGAAAAAATGGTTGATTTAACTAAAATCATAGTTTTTAGCTCTAACGATATTTTTGTAGTAAAATGATAGTTGTAATGTGCATATAAGGTTATACAAGGTGTTCAAAAAGTCCCGGACCGGTGAAATATCTCGAAAACTAAGCATTTTAGAAAAAAATGTTTCAGATAAAAGTTGTGGCGTTTAAAAAGATGTATTTACTGATCACATCAGTTTGACCTTG
>NW_022639685.1:135153-164121 GCF_010583005.1 Odontomachus brunneus
AAAAATTAATGTGACCTTGACCTGACCTTCGCTACGCAACCCAAGGTCAAACTGATGTGATCAGTAAATACATTTTTTTAAACGCCACAACTTTTATCTGAAACATTTTTTTCTAAAATGCTTAGTTTTCGAGATATTTCACCGGTCCGGGACTTTTTGAACACCCTGTATAATGAATATATATTCGGTGAGTGTTAATAACATATTTGCTTGTACTAATACAAAATGTTTAAGTAAGAAAATATTTTCTTGAAACCTTAAGAAAACCTTAGTTTTTCTTGAAATGCAATTATTTATTGTATTCAAATAAAAGAATCTAGATTTTAACAAATATGTTAAAATATATTAGTACTCACCAAATAAATATTTTCTATTTTTCAGATATTTTTTCTCTGAATAGATGCGCTTTACATACAATAACATTGTCTATATTTGCAAAGTGCATCAATAATAGGAGTAATCGTTACTATTAATTAATCCTTTCAGCGAGACATTATTGATTGCAGTGCTACATTTGCAACTGAACCACCGGTTATAAGTATAGCATTTCGATGAAGAATATACTGGTTATACTTCAGATAGTGGTCATGTGCAAATACGTACAAACGTGTGATATACAGGGAGTTTAATATTACTATTTCTTAATATCGTGCAAATATCACGTAGAGAGGTCGGAGTCTATATTTAACCTTTTGAGACATGTTGAAGCAAAAGTAGGTAAGCGCATCGAGCATTCGCGAAAAGAGCGAGATAAAAAGCTTTTAACACGGCCTACGCCTGAAACAACTATCGGTGTAATCAACATCGTGTAGTTTCTCGCCGGCAGAGTTCGGGAAATTTGTATTACGACAAGATGCGCTTGTGATCGATGAGAGAAATTATATTTCGCCGTCTTTTCGCGTATTTCGAAGCTGAATTTTTCAGAACCATTGAAATCGCATTTTTTAAACATCGGATACTTTAGTAATTAAGGTGAGTAAAATATTCACCGGTCGCCAGTCGGCCCAGATTCGTAAATGATTCGCGTTTATAACGCGTTTATAACGCGCGTTATAAAGTAGCGCGCTTTTGTATAATTGCCTATCTGGGTGCTCATTTACATCTATTTATTATGACATTTAGCTTTTGCACGTGTTGCTTCGGGAAATGAGAGAGTGTACACATGAATACGGAATAAGAGATTCAATGGCACCCTATTATCGCGCCGTTGAATTTGCATTTTTAATTACTCTACGTAACGCAGTCTTTTTGATGCAGCGGGTGCTCGGACGCGTACTCGCGCGAATGCTTCATCATTTATCTCCCCATTTTCATACCGTGTACTATGCCTTATATATTCTACACAGGATGTCTCACAACCACCGTAAGATATTTTAGTAGCGTATTCTGAAGATAAAATAGAGTCAAAAATCCTAATACAAAAATGTTGAGACTACAATAGTTTTTAAATTATAACCGATCAAAGATTAATATCACGTAGAATACGCGCTCAGGCCCGTAGTTATATAATACATCGTTTTATTATTTGTTATCGACTTCACAGTTAATATTGATTTTTACTACACAGCTGATTCCTAAAAACATTAATAATTATTATTGTTAGAATTATCAAATTTAATAGTTTCACATTTGAGAAACAAGGATTTTATGCGTTTTTGACATAAAAAGTAATCATGAAAAATACGATTTATACGATTTCACTTCTCAAAAAACTTAAAAATATAAAAATAATAAATTATTTTCCATGATTATTTTTTATGTTAAAAACGCAAAAATCCTTGTTTTAAGTGTAGAACTATTAAATTTAATAATTCTAATAATAACAATAATAATTATTAATGTTTTCAGGAATCAGCTGTGTAGTAAAAATTAATATTAACTGTGAAGTCGACCCTTATAGAAATATCATACTAAGAATCATTGATAATTACTTATTTTCAGTATTAAAAATACTGGATAATAAGTAATTATCAATGATTCTTAGTATGATATTTCTATAAGGGTAGAACAAATGATAAAACGATGTGCGTACTGTATAATTACGGTTTGAGCGTGCAAATTCTATGCGATATTACTGGTAATCTTTGATCAGTTATAATTAAAAAACTAGTACTAGTAGTCTCGACTTGTAGTCTAGACTTGTAGTCTCGACATTTTTGTATTAAGATTTTTTACTCTACTTTATGTTCAGAATACGCTATAAAAATATCTTACGGTGGTTGTGAAACACCCTGTATATGAGCCCGGTTTCATTCGTATATTTTTGTTACTTATGCGATCGCATCTCCTTTTCGTAAATGACAACACACCGCGTGTTTTTCAAGCGTCTTTTTGCGCTCTTGTCTGTCTTAAGCGCAGCCAGAATTTTTATTTCCGCAAGGAAGAACTACTTGAGAAAATGTTCAAGTTATCTTACAGCTTACCTTTCTTTCTTTTTCTTCTGTTTTCCGTTGTCACAGCATCTCGTTTACGCTCCACCAAGTTTCGCGACCCAAGAAACCACGCTCGGCGATTGATTATTGTCGCCCATTTGCGGTGTCTCTCTCCTCTGTCTTCCTGCCTCTCTCTCTCTCTCTCTTTCTTTTTCTCTCTGTCTTTCTTTCCTTTCTTCCTCTTCCCTCTCTTTCTTTACCGATGAGCCAGATATTCGAATAAAAGCTGTATCAAAATTAACGAGCCATCCGTTTCCGACTAAGGTTTCACTTTCAAGCGATTGAGTTACATAGCAGCAAAGGTTAGCGCGTGTAATCCGAACTGCTAATCAACAAAGTGGCTCGATGAACCTGGAAATTTCAGGCGCCGTGCCGGGGAAGCCGTCGGCGTGGTTTTATTTTTATGCCAACACGTGTTGCGTACGCAGTGCCAGCGTACTAAGAAAACATGACGATAGCTAGGGCGGTTCGTTTCCTCGCGCCACGTTTCCCGCTTCGTCATTTCACTCTTGTCATCCTCCGCGGTGTAATGAAACCGCCCATTTCTAGAGACACGTATTGTCCGAATGGACGATTGCTTTCCCGACGACGTGGATCGTGTTATAGCGCAACGTTGATTATTCGGTCCAATTTCCATAAATTGGCCTCTGCATTACTTTTCCTCTGGTAGTTTACGAATTCACGAATACGCTCCGGATCACCGGCGTGTTTAATATATTGCGCTCTATATTGGAGTCGGTTGGTGTCGACTCGAATTATGCTCGCTCGGAATCAAGCTGCCTTTGCGTCTTCGCTCATTGGCGAAACGTGGGTCGCGTTGAGCCGACAGCACTGATGGATTAATCTCGGGAGTGTATCTTCTAGATATATATTCAACGCGAAATTAATAGCTTCAGCGCGGGCAACGGACGGATGGAAGAAAAATGAGAGGGAGGAAAAATCGTAGAAGAGAAAGAGAAATCTGGTTTCGGTTATTAATAAATCCGTGTAGCAACGCAATCGGATTCTGAATTGTCGAAGCGACAAGAGGAAATCAATGATTTTACATATAAAGTGAAGATGTCCGTCGCGTACTGACCGTTGAACAGTGAAATATCCTGTCCCACCACAATGCTCTTCAGATCCCTTTATGTATTTCTGGAAAAGCGCTTTAATATGTATTTCTGATGACGGGGAGACATTTCTATCTCACGGAATGATTCCTGTCCTTTTTGTTGCCACATTCGTCTTGCGTCCACGCCGTTCGTCGGTCTCGCCCGCGCAATCGCGTAATCTCATTGTATTCGTACTTTGTGTCTCCGTGTAAGAAAATTCCCTTTCACAGATACTCCCTTTGAACCGTCACGAGCTCCTTTGGAAAGTTCATTTCCAATTTATGTAGCCGGTATTTCTGTATCGTGATAAGTACCTGTGTGTGCGCGTAGAAAACCGATCGAATAGTGAAAGACTATCTCGAGGAGAAGTAGATCTGAATTTGAAATTTCAACAATTAATTGGAGCCAGAGGGACAGCCGGTGCATGAGAAGTGGTAGGGAAATTCGCTCGTTCCACGCAGTTATCGTCGCGTTGCGTACACGTACGAAAATCACCCGTGCGTCGCCACGGAGGATCGCTCATGAAAGATTTCAAAGTCGCTCACCTTGGCGGAATCCAATGCGAGGACGGGGACACTTGATCATCGTATGTCGCGAATCGATCTCGCGCTCATCCCAGCTTGCGCCCCGATCAGGTTCCTCCGGAGTTCTCTCGCGAGGGCGAACGCGCGCGCGGGAAGCTGCGTCGGGAGTCGCGAGAGAAGCACTGTTAAGCGACCTGCCCACTAAATCATCGACCGACCGACCGAAACTTTCGCTGCTTCTCTCTCTCTCTCGCCGACGGTCCCTCCGCTTTTCCTCTGCCGTTGATCCGCGGCGAGCACGAGGATCCGATGTTCGGCTCGTTTGCTCTCGTGAGCCTTCGGATGATGGGTCCTGGTGGTCGTCGGCCGCGGCGAGTCGTCGGCGATCCGCAGAGAGAGGCAGGAACAAACGATAGGCTCGTGAGTAGTAAATCACTGACGGCGACGGCGGCAGGACTCAGGGGAGACTCTCGACGATGTCGCTCGAGGGAGTGTCCTCCTCCTTCGGCATCACCTGTTGGTATCGCGCCCCGGTCACGGTTTTATATGGGGTGGCACGCTGGAAATGCAGCCGGAGCGGCGCGGCGGCTCGCGTCGTGACGCGCGTTTCACTGCGCATTCGCCGACAACAGATCGATGTGTTATATCGCGAAGCTTCTCTCCGCGGCATCCCCGGCAAGGAGGATAAGGATCCTCCGGCTCTCTCACCCTGCTTCTCTCCCGACGGTCGGTTACGAAGTCGATGCGCGTCCGCGCCGTTGTCAGCCGCGCTTACCCGCCGGTCATCCGCGATGCAACGATCGCGTGTCGAGTGCTGCCGTCGCGTCCAGGTAGCGTGCTAATGACAGTTAGCGGCTATTAGATAAAGTAGCTATTAAATGTCCCTCGACACGGTACGATCTGTATTTGATCACGGAAAGTAGCTGGAGAAAAAATTTTGATTTACGATATAAAGAGAGGAGAAGGGGTAAGAACATGTGTGGATCACTTTTTGTTTCAGACGAAAAAAATTAATATTTAATGAGATAATTTCATCGATAAGATGTGTTAGCAAATATATCTCTTATAATGTATTCATGTTTGTCAGGAAAGCGAACAAACCGTTCAAAGAGCACATTTTTTTAACATAATACAAGTGGCATTTTGGAAATAGGATGGTGGTATGAAGCAGGCATGAAAATAAAGAAATAATTTAATTTTTGTTATTATAAAATTGTTGATGTCAAAACAACTTTTTTTATTAAATTGCCTTTGAATGTAAAAAAACATAAATTAAAAATGAAAATGAAAATATTTCCTGCGTTTTTGTGTTATTTTGTGTTAAGAAAATTAAACTCAATAATTCAAATTACACAGGAATTCTTCAAGCTTATGAACAGAAAGCCTATGAAATAAAAATGTCACTTTTACTCTTCCTGCACGAGATGTGGTAATATGGACCACCTGTTTCATATAAAACACCTTGTTCCATGTTATTACCTATTCTTATTTTCCAAATAACCCAACATCTCAAAGTAGAAAAAGTTATTTCCAAACAACTAACTTTGTGATTTTGACGCTTAATCTTATTCTTAATCGACACATATATAAATAATATGTTAAATTTATCAATTAAGATGGGAAAAAATTTTGAATTTTACGCTATAAATAACATAGTATTGGCGCCAGATCCCTTTGGTGACCGATGAGGGCTCTAATCGTTAGGTTTAGTTGCTGGCAGATAATTGTTCAAGAAATCAGTCTTGCTTCATATTGCCATTTTTTGCTTTACTATACACATCGTAAATGCAAGTGTGTTATTTTGGATGATTTTTTTTCTACATATTTCTTATCGTTTTAAGTCATGTCAGTTAAGTGTATTAAATTATATTTTACTCATCTTGTTAGGTGACGTGATTTAAGATCGCAAGAAACGCGCAAAAGAAAGGTCAAATTACACGCTTTATGCGTTTAAAAATAACATACTTGGATTTGCAGCGTGGGCATAAATTTATATAATGGTTTGTGCTGTGATTGTAATAGAAATGCCAATTGTGTAGATGAGGAGAGATACACGAATACTTGACGTTTGATTTCTCGCGCGACCAAATATTTTCGTGTATGTTGGTTCAAGTCTGAGCTAATTATCGAGGTGATAGATCATGCTATCAACACTTCGGAATTATCGTAGTGAATAGTTATCATCACCATCGCTCTCTTTTTACGAGCGACCGTAAATAAGTCAGGCCTGTGGCGACATTAACATATCGATTCATCGTGCATTTTACGGCCCATTAGACGTCCACTAAATCTCGCGGAGTTTCTCGTTAGCACGCGCCTGCACGGCACGTTAGTCACGCTTTTCACTTTGCTTTCTAGGCTTTCGCCTAACGCGTGTGTTCGGTTTATTACCGCGAATAAAAAGAGCGCCGGAGAAAAGCGATTCCTCCTTTTTCTCTTAAGCATTTTTCGAGCGAGCGCGGCATCGTTAAACAGCGGGCGCGAGAAACGCGTAACGTGGACATGGATTGTTTAAGCGTTGGTCTGCTCTATTTTTTATTTCTTTTTTGGTTTACACAAAGGAAAAAAGACAGGATAAATTGTTAAAGTTGCGGTAAATGCGCGTGTAACAGTTTTACGGTTCATGTAAAAGTCTCACCGTGAAAGGCGTGAAAGAACTTGGTATTTTATTTATTTATCAGTGCGAATTCACTCCAGAGTATATTGTGGAACTCGATCGAGGCATGCGCTATTAATTGAAATTATTCAACGTTTTATCTAAGAATGCGTCTCCGAAAATCCGCGCAAATCGTTGTATGTCAGTGTTTTCGTGGACGTTGATCTATGGCGAACGCTCCTGAAATTTCTTTCTGTGTAGCTTTCACCAATCGATAATCGTGCTTTAACGAAAATATATGGCCGGTTCTGGATGTGTCAGCATTCTTGGCTGTAAAACTCGACTATCTTTTCTCATGAGACCGCCGTTACCTAGGATGCTATTAATTTCTATTAGATGTACTCTAGAAGCTAACCGCGCGCCACGCTACTTAGGACTATTTTTATCCATTTGAACGAACACCCGCTGTCGTTATTCCCAAGCGCAAATCTATCTAACCGCACAGCGGGAAATCGTGACAATCCAAGCGTAGAGTTTTCAAGCACGGGAACTTTGTTCCCGAGAATTTGAATATTCGCGTCCTTGTACATCGAGAGAAAAATATCTCAAAAATAAAAAGAATTCGGTGGGTACCAATTTATATATAATATATTTTCTTGTACTGATATAAAATATTCTTCAAATAGAGAGAAGGAATATACCATTTTCTTAAAATATTAATTTTATAAATACATTGAGAAAAAAATACTTGAAAAAATACATTTGTGGGAAAAAGATACTTGAGAAAAAACATATTAAAATATATGAAAAAAATACTTGAAAATTATTTGAAAATACTTGAAAAAATTCTAGAGAAAAGTACTTCAGAAAAAATATACAAAAATATATGAAAAAAAAAATACTTGAAAATTTATATCTAAGATATAAAGTTCATTCACACAGAACATTAAACTTTGTATGCCACAAATAAATTTTTAAGTATTTTTTCTCAGTGTCCTATTTTCTCAAAACTTTGGTTTGTCACATATATGAAAGCAATGGTTTAGACTAAATAAAAGAATCTAGATTTAATTAATTAACATGTTAGTACCTACCGAATAAATATCTTTAATTTTTTAGATATTTTTTTCTCGTCGTTTAATAGATCCTTTATCTTCTGGGGTATGTGTTCCGGGGAATGTTGAAATAAATGCACTCGTTAAGAGCTCTCGGGGCTGATTTTGTAAATAATATTTATTAGATAATGTATGCTTATGAGTATTAGGTAACATAATAATGTACTCTAGGGTCCTTCATAGAAGGCGTACAAATCATTGTTCCAGCAATGTCTTCTAGATTAACGTAGATAAAATCATCGCCGTTGCGATCGTCTTCGTCCGCTCTTCGCGAAACTCGCATCATCACGCGAAGTAATAATTTCTTTTTTCTCTTCTTTTTTTTTCTTTCTTTTTAATGACCGACGCGTAAAATCGAATCAGTGGTCTCCGTTGAGGCCGCAAGCGTATCATCTTGCGCGTTTATCTCGACCGGAGATTCCAAAATTTCCTAATCATTTATTAATAACTTGACCTATCGCGCCGTAAAATGGCGCGTGACTCGTGATATTCGCATAAGCTTTCATTCTCGCCTCCGAAATGTCTTTTCGAGTATATCTCGTTTTAAACGCTTACTTTACTCCCGTAACAATCCTCTGCTTCTCTCTTTACTTGTATTCAATTTGCTAAAAATTCAACAATCGTAATTGCCTACTAATGATAAGAAATTGAGTAAAAACGCTGCTGATCCACTAAAATGGCTTAGTTATAGTACGGTGTCGTAAAATTGAATTTCATAGAGCGGAGCAAGCGCGCCTAATTAATGTAAAGCGGTTTAATCGTGAACGGGTAAGTTACCTTATTAGCGCTTCGACTAGCCAATGCGCAAGTTTAAGGAGGAAGTCCTTTTGCAAACTCGATGAGGCGCTCCGACTTTAATCGTCCGCGAACATGAGAGCCCGCAATTAAATGCAACAGGATACCGATTCGTTTCGATTCGATTTTATTGCCGCGTTCTCGCGCGTCCACGACGATCGACTCGACGTTCTCCCGGATCACTTCTAACATCAAACAAACTGAAACTCCTAAAATTAGTTTATACACGAGATCTAGGTTTATCTTTCTCACTCTAACTAAAACTGCCCTCAAGTAAATGTATCACTTGTAAATATTTCCCTAAGTTTGCCGGGACCGGCGAGCGTACGCTCGAAAAACGCGCGGCCCGACTTCCTTTTAAAAAATTCTCAATTAGTTCATTCCTATTCTCTTTACACTCTCTTACGCACAATATTTCTCATTCATACATTTACATTGTTTTTCCTCTCTCTCTTTCCCTCTTTTTCCTTATGTACAGGATGCTCCAGTGGACCAGCGCCACTCTTTTCTCTGAGAATTCTTTGATCAGTTCGATAATTTCTTCAGTCGAAAATGTCGAAGCATCAATAGTACTTGAGTTATAAGCAATTGAAGAAGCGCAGAAGCTTTCTTGTGTTGATCAAATGTTGCGCTTGTTTCACTTTGCTAACGTCACATTAACAGAATCTCAAGCGTGGATTCAGTTGCAGTGGAGTGCCCAGTATCAAAAATTCAACATTCATACGGAGAAGGTGAATTCAAAATCAAAGAATCCGCAGAAGAAGAGGGTGGCGATAGCGTTGTGCGACATCCTATGTATATAGTATATATTTATCTGTTGTCATATAGATAATAGCAAGATTTAGTCTCATGCACGTGTTACGTCCGCAAGTACATCGATGTCTAATTTTGCATAGATATTAATGTAATCACGCACATACGTCGGTATATATTTATAGTTATGTTCATAGGATTTCCATGTCCATTTTGCTCTTTTTTTCTCAGATTCTCCTTTTTTCTCTCGTTCACACATTCTCTCTGCCTTTCTCTCTATGATTGTGTAGGTGTGTATCCGCGTATATATATATCCTATGAATTCTTAGGTAATAGGTATCAATAGTGTCTCTTGTTTATAGAGCGCGTGTGCGCGCGCGCGCGTTACGAATTATTTTATTAAAACTTTCTCTCTCTCTCTCTCTCTCTCTCTCTCTCTCTCTATTATCTCCATTTTCATAGTCTCTTTAATATCCGGTCATGCATTAATCCTCGTAACATTAAATGTATTATCATCTCGCAATTCTCTCTCGCGCGCGTTTTCGCTCTCGCTTTCTCTCTCTCTCTCGTTCGCTCGCTCGCTCGCTCCATCACGTAGTTAAATTTTTCTAAAAACTTTTACACACGCTGTATAAGTCATCGAACAGCTCGAGGCATCCTGCTGATTGTACTTGTAATTGTTGATAATGAAATTCCCTTTAACGTCTCTCCCACTCCGCCTCTCGCGTTCCCGAGTTTTCTCGCACAGAGCGATAAACGGCGACGCTCTTTAGAGTGGCGTCGCCGTTAAAGTGCTTCGGCTCAGTCGTCACTTTTTTTTATCTCTAGGATTCATCTCGAGCGTTCGACAAAGCGATAAATCGAGAATGCGAGCGTACGAAAGTTTCGCGTCGTATCTTGGCCGAAGTTCGTCGTGAGAAAATCTACAGTTACTTCCCGGTGTCTGCCATTGCGCTACTCCTCGCCTTTTCGCTCGGGCCAACTTGCACGACTTTAGCCGTTCCGAAGTGCGATTTGATCCCGCCGTTCAAAAGTCGATGACGATCGCTGTTATTTCGCCCCGAGAATCTTGCTGTCAGAGGTCGGCGAGAGTATACTTAAAATTATTATCGCGCGTAACGAAACGCTGGGCGAAACGAGTCTCCGCGCAACTTCTAGATCGCGGAAAATAGAAAACGCCTGACGAACTCGCATTACAGCAACTGATCCCTTTCTTGCGCTTGCATTATTGAGGGTGTCGGAAATGTACGACGTCCCCGCAGGAGTTTAACTTTTCAAACCGGTAACTTGGCTGAGATAACGGGCGAAATATCGCGGCTGGGCGCTAGCGTACCAATGTAAGTTTGTTTTCGCTGGCATTCTCGATATATCGACATCCGATCGCAAAACTTGTTTCGCGGATAAGTGCTGGGGAGTACATTATCATCGTCCGGCAAAGTGAAAAATCGTAGCTACGGTCAGAAACGTGCTGCGTTATGGTCTCTCGAGTGCAGTCGCTGAACTGATTCGTCGTTCCCCCTTGCCTGTTGTACGGCGTATCGCGAAACTACCTGTGTGTATTTCGGATAACGACGGGGCTGCGCTGTGCTCTCGCGCACAGAAATTGTTCTTTTTTTCTACAACGAAGTTCTCTCTCACGGAAGACGCATCACATCGCGATTATTCAAGTTTCAACGCAAAGCATATCGTGTGGTAGCCGCCAAATATCGTTCAAGTAAAAGCAGACGGAACTTTTAATTAAACAATATGATGTTATTTTCTCTGCTTAAGCTTTCACATACTCTCTCTCTCTCTCTCTCTCTCTCTCTCTCTCTCTCTCTATATATATATATATATATATATATATATATATCCCTCTCTTGCTCTCTCTCGCTCTTTCGCTCTCGGGTGTTTCACTCGTCATATATTTTCGCTTATAACTCAACGACTATCGATGCCTTATAACGTCAGAATCGCAAATATTTCGACATATTTTCTTCAATTCGGCCTTCGGTTAGCTAAGATTCGGTCACTGAAATATGTTCCGGCGGTTCTGGGACATCTTGTACACACGTACGTACATTAGTTACAGGTTGGATGTATATCTTATTTTACACACGCATTCCTTTGCCCAGTTAAACTTGCCCGTTGTGCGTTTAGACATGTCATTATTAATTGTATATAATATAGTAAGTATAATATTATATATATATATATATTAATCTGAATTTTTTCTAGGCAGTTGTGTGTTGTTTATATTATACACGTTAAGGTTTATAGCTAAGATTTCCCTTTGTCGTCTCGACCGTTGTCTTCCTTCTCTCGCGTCTCCTCCGATATTCTCCGGTCAAGTCGTTTTAGAAAAAATGGTTTCTACACATGCGTGGGTCGATCGCCCTACTTCTTAGGTTTTACAAAAATGAACACGTTGATCTATCGAAAGAATAACGATCGAGCTGTTCGAGAAGAGAACGTCCATGTCCGGGATTCTGCTTGTCTCAATTTTATTCTCTCCGTGCCTTGTCGAGCAATCGCTGTGTAATGTATGTGTATATATATATATATATATATATATATATATATATATATATATATATATATAAAATCTCATAGAGAAATAATCACTATAAATTATGGTCAATAAAACTATTTCTTAAATTAAATTTTACTACAATATTAGTGATAACAACTTTATATGCATGTTCCTATTACCATTTTCGTGTTAGAATAACCAAAAGATATGGTTAGGTTCAAAAGTAGCTATAATTTTAATTGGATCAATCATTGTCTTTTCTTTCTCATTGTAAGGCGAGAAATATTTGTCAGTTTGTGACGAAATGAAGTCGAGAAGTGTGGATTGTCGAAACGATACGAGGCGCGAGTGATGCATCGATAAGATTCATCTCTCGCTGACAAATAATTGACATCAGTCGGATACGATTGTTGTTACGTCCTCCGTCTCGAAGCGCTCGAAATTATTCCGGTTTTTGACAATATGTCTTTTCTCTCTCGTCTCGTTCGCTCGCATGCTGAACGCTGCACATTATTTTCGCTATAATCATCGTTCGCTCTTTCGCGCGTGATCACTCATACACACTTCAAAATGATTATCTAGGTTTTCCCTCGATTCGGGTCGGCTCGTATAGTATTTGTCTCGGCGTCTACTCACGTCTTGGCGCGAGCGGGAAGGTCTCGTAAATGATTTATAAAGAATAACCGTGACGATCGTTTGGTTTATCTAAACGTGGTTTCTCATTACGGAGACGCTACGGAAAGAGCGGTTTACGTGTGTGTGTGTGTATATGTGTCCCGTGTATGTCCTGACGTCCTAATTGGTGGTATTGAGCAAAGTACCGTAATTACGTACTCGTTAGACTTACTCCATACGAATTAAAAATTATGCGTATCTTCCTATTGGTCGTTTATGCTACTTAATAGTAGACTATCTGGCGGTTACCTGCGTTTATTGCTGCTAAAATGTATGTAAAGGGGAGCTGCGTCTCGCTAGTACGGTTATTGATTAATCGTAAACTTTTATTTCTTTTTTTTGTTTATTTTGACAATTTTCAGTGTATTTGCTAGAGATTTCTCGGAATAGAGATGCATACTGATAACGTTACTTCGAGAGAAAAAGGAATTCGCATTTTCGCACGGATCGAAATCCGAATGTGTTGCCGCGGGGAAAAGTATAGCCAACGATATATATATATTTTTTTTACGAATTAACAGCTATACAAGCACTTTTTAACTCGCGTTTCTCTTCTTGCAAAAAAGTGTTCCGCGTCGAAATTCTAATTATCCAACAGTTTGCGCGGACGAAGATTCCGTCGCTCGTGAAATAGCGCCGCGAATTGTTGAAGGCATCGGTTCGTGTTCTCTCACGAGATGCGTGTGCATTTGTGGGTATATGTGTGTGTGAGTGAGCGAGTGTGTACGTGTGTGTTTTCGTTAAATCGTTCGCGATTTTCAACTGTGTACCTAAAAATTTCTCGCAAATGTACGGTCCGCGATAAACTCTACGCTATACTTCTCGTCGTTTCCGCTACGGATCCTGCGCTTGGATGCCGCTATCGTTCAACGCAATATTACAAAGTCGTAATCGGAAAATCTCGGCGTATCGACAGAATGTCTCGTTCTCGCGCGATGTCTCGCGATTTATTCGATTAAGGCGGTACGATGGTCGGCTGAGAGATTTCGCGGAATATTGGTAACGTCGGGATGAAATATGTCCTTTAAAGTTTTCGCGGCGAACTTATGCTACGAAGTCATATATAGTTACGGGATTCTGTGTAATAGTGCACAGATATATGGATAAAGAGCGGGAAAGTGGGGGGATGCGAAGCAAAGTTAGCATCTCGGAAATAGCTCTGTCTATGTGCTTTATGACTTTTTTCCACTTTAATCACAATACGAATGTTTGAAATCACGGTTCCTGCACTGAGAAAAATAAGCAATTGGGAAATCGACAAAATCGGCAGTCACTCGTCTTCAATAAAATGTATCTATTGGACAAATTACGCGTCAATGCAACAGTATAAGTCGATACGGTTATTGACCAAATTGCGATTATTGAATCAATTGACAACTCATTGCAGTAACTATATAATTCATTCAATCGCACTGAAAAAAAATATCTGATATTTTTAATTGTGATCACGTTGGTAAATAATTACTGTAAATTATCGTCAAGATTTTTATCCATAATTTATAGTAATTTAAAAAAATTTTTTTCTTGCATTTGCGAGAGAAATTTATTTAATTTTTTTCATTTAATATCTTTAACTAAAAATTTGTTTCCCTGAGTTCTATTGTAATGTTAGTAATAATAATCTTATGTGCATATTACTACCGCCATTATTCGTGTTGGAATAATTAAAAAGTATGGTTGGAACAAAAAATATTTATAATTTTAATTAGATCAACTATTTTACCTCTCAGTGCGATTTAAACTTTCGCTCGGACGAATTTTGTCCGTTCAAGCAAAATCTCATTAATTCAACCGCTGTATTCCTCAATGAGATTCGAATGCAAAGATCGGCTCGGCAATGTTCGTGCGATGATATAAGTTGAAACCAACTATTATCGCTTTAATGAATCGTCGAGTGTATCGCGTGATTTTCTTCGGCGACACATTTCCTCTCCTCAGCGACATGCCTTGATTTCTTTTTTTTCTTTTTTTTTTAATGTGGAAGCACAAAACGTCTCATGAGGCTCGTGGAAAATATCACAGCCCTAGGCGGGGAAGGGGAGAAAGGGGATGGGGAAGGGACGATGCGTAACTGTTCGTCCAGTAATAAGTTGTTCGTCGTGTGATTATTTTGAAAGTGGCGGGAGTCCAAGTTCGCGACGCGCATTCAATTCCAGAATACAAACTCCCGCGTGTGTGCCCGTGAACTCTCTGTAAATTCTATTTCTGAAAATCGTTGCGCGCCATTTTCAAAATAAACGGCTCGCGTCGGCGATAACTTTCGAAGAATACAGATCGCGTTTCGCTTTACGTGTGATTTGTTAGATCAACATTCGTTCACACGGAGCATTCGCGCGAGGGAGGACGGGACGGGGCGGGGACCAGAAAGAGGGAGGCAGGGAGCGTGTTGAACGGAACGACGTTTCGTGAAATCAGGGATGCGGTAAACACGGCGGTGGAACTCGAGCAATTGTGCGCAAAGTACGATCGATCACGCCTCGGGAAGCTCGTCTATGCGGATATGTGAGGATGTTTCGGTTTCCCGACGCGCGACAGGTAGGTATCGATCTATCGAATTCCGTGCCGTCGCGCGACCGTCAGATCGTCGATCGAAGATTCGGTGCTTCGCGTACGTTTTTGTGAGTGGGGTATCGCAGGTATGAGACCCGAGTCCTCGCAGAGAATCCAGTATGCGTAAGCGTGGCTTGTTGGCAGTGTTCAACATCGGCAACGAGTCGACTCGCGCGCGCGCGCGTTACCACACGCACCCGTGAGCGTGTCGTGACCCAACAGCGGGGAACAATTGTCGCAAACACCGCGTGCCAAGTGGATCTCAAGACTGGCCGATATTCTTCAGCAAGCGGGTTCAGTCGAAAGCGCAAAGTGTTATCTATCAGAAGCGTGCATCTTGCGGAAAACGATGTTAAATCCCTTTATACTTTTTTTTTCTCTTTTCTTCCTTTTTTTTTACGAAGTAGTCGAAGTCGATATTCGAAAGACGAAATTCGATTCGTTGCGTTAGTATCAATTACAGAAGCTAGTCATAGAACGAGATTTGCCGTTTGTTCTCTTTATTGACACGTGGGAGCTATTTTCGAGGCTTCAGCGAGTCGCCAGAAATTTGGTATTCTTTCTAGCACTATCTCTCTCAATAATCTCTCAATTATCTCCTTAGTGATTTCTTGAAATTCACACACCATAAGCGCACTTGTCCGATTCGACGTTTATATACAGGGCGTTTCAAAACTACGCTGACAAACACCGCTGCGGATTCATTGAATAGTACGGAATCACTCCTTCTTAAGTGTATATATTGTCGAAATATTAATAACCTTTCTATTGTGGTTAGATATGAATAATCTCTCTCGCGAAGTATCTTTGGAGGATACAGACGAGCCACTAAAAGTTACGTTATGCAATGTTGCAAGTGAAGAAAGTGTAAGAAACTTGATATTTGACTGTATTTTCGTTTGGAAAAACTCAACTCACGGAATGACGAAAGACTTCATAGCTATAAGTTTGTCGAAGAGTTGAGAAAAACTCTGTATACCTCGCTTTTACGAGCATCCGCGAGCACAGATCGATACTGAGCCGCATAAAAATTTCCCAAGATTTTCTCAGATACAGCATAGATTCTGATTAGAATGTCTGAATTTCTTTCAACTGATAGTAATTGAAAACATTTCATTTTTGTCCTAACAATAGATCCTCTATCTACAATCAGAACAGAAATGTTACAAGAATTCGCGCTTTTTTCAGTCGGTAATGTCAGTATATTTTTGTGGTAACAAACGGAGAATTTCATTTTCATACCAATTATTGTTTTAATAGAATAAAATATAAAAAAAAAATATTTTTAACCTTAGAGTTCTGAACGTATAGGTAAAATTTGTTCAGATTAACCTTTCAAACGTTACTGTTCTTACAAATATATGTTTTGTTTTTTATTATAACTTTTTTCAATTTTATTGAGTCGCAACAATGTTAATAAATTCATATTTCTCGATGTATTTTACGCTGATTAAAAAAAGCATTAAATTTTGATAACTTTTACGGAAGCGAATAAAAATGCATTGTGTTTTCTTGTGTTTAGAATTTAACACTTTGAACATTCTTTCCGAGTAAGAAAATTATTCGGAAAGTGTTACCATATTTTCTTTTGTCTAATGTAAGATGAAGATACGGGGTTAGAGAAAATGCGAGGGAAACTTTGAATTTCGAAATATTACATTTCTACCCAGAATCCATAACTCTATTTTGGGAAATCGGATTAGATCCCAATTAAATTTAAGAAATTTTCTATGCGGATAAAAACGAAAAGGTGCGAGCTCCACCGAAAGATTTTTCCGGAGATATGATTTCGCTCGGAAAAGGAAGTACACGCGAGCGCGAGCAAAGATGAGTTCGTTTACGAGGAACGCAAGCGGTACAAACGTCTATTAATCCGTCACGCAATCCGTAGAACTGCAGTTCCTGTCTATCATGGGAATGAATCCAAACGTTTCGCGGGATTCCGGGACATTGTGATACGGTACTATCGTTAATTCGTCTAAAAATTATAAAAGTACAATTTATCTCTTCTTCGGCTGGTGCATAACGCTGGCGTTGTTCACGTTCTTTTTCCACTGGTCGAAAATATAAAGAACGATATAATCGTAACGCCTGAGAGATGTGATAATAATTGTCCTGCATTCTCGAACGTGCGGTTTCGGCTTCAGTCCCGAGCACGTTTCACAAGTTTCATAGGATTGATCACATACGGTGTCGTCGTGTGACCTGTCCGCACATTTAGCGCTAAATGTGGCCGCCTGTTTCCGAATTTCATTAGTCTAGCGCGAAAATTGCGTCGATGTGAACGTGATATGAGAATCAGGCTGCCACAGTTGGAAGTAAATGCGCGTCAACAATGATGAGTTTTTGCCTCTTCTTGGGAGGCTTTCTCGAGGATCCTTCCGATCGCCTTCGCGATCAGCGAAATAAGTTGGACAACAAGCTGAGGACGTAGTAATGCACTTTCGTGGACTAATCCGCATGGTCGGATAATTGCATCTGAAAGCGGGAATTACGAGATCGTGTCGTTAGACTTTCGTGTTTCGCGATTATCGCTTGGTACAAGTTACAATGTATAGCGTGGCGGGTCTAAAGCACACTTATGCCTCAGTGTATCGCTCGTGACGTGAAATAATGCTCAAACCGGATGTCCGGATGCGTGAAGCGAAATTTTAATTTGGGTCTGGACGGAAACGCCTGACAAACGATCGCAAAATGTGATACCGAATAATTCACAAGCACGGAAACAGTTGGGAGAACAGTCGTTAATCTTTCGTTAGTATTATGAGACTTTGCGAATTCATGGCCAATATTGCGAAATGAAGCGGCGCATGCTCATACAACGGGAGAATGATCATTTCTCAAACGTAACACATCTTAATCGCGAGCGCGATTTATGGTCGCGGCGTTGATCTTGAGATTCTTCCAAGCGACGTCGGAAGCGGACGAACGGGCTCGTCCCAAAGGTGTCTCTGAAGGATCCTCGACGCCATTAATTTCGAAAGACCGGTCGCATTCCCGCGCTAAATCTTCGTCACTCGTTAAGGCGCGACGGAGTCCCTGAAGTAGTCGGCAGTTTCTTTCGGTGTGAATCGCTCTCTCTTTCTCTCTGTTTCTCTTTGCCGTTGCCCGGCGAGTGTCTGATGTGTGGAGGCTTTCTTTTTTCGGAAGGATCCTTTGGCGATTCGGGATACGCGTGCTCACAGGCTCCCGTAATACCGCGCCACTCGCAGGATCTTCGGCGATCGCGCAAAGTCGAGAAGTCCCGGTGTGAGTGTCCGCAAAGAGGATCAGGACGCTCCGTAGACGCAGGCAGAGTTATCCGGCGGGCTGATCTTCTCCACGGGTAACACCGCCGCCCTGTGCCACTCGTCGCGAACCTGTTATCAGAAAAGACAATGATCGCATACGTGACGCGGCTGGGTAACGGGGAACCAGACGCGATAAGATCTTGCTGGGCTCGATATTACCGCTGGGTACTTCCTACCAAAAGGTACCGAGATCAAATTCTATGGAAAGGAAGTTACAAGTTGCAAACTCGACTTGTGTTACGCGCGTGACTAGTCTAGACCGCAGGATACCCTGCAGGATACCCTGCAGACACCGCAGATAGCGTCCCGTAGAATTCGTGCATTATCAGTCGCCAATATACGCTAATGTGTACTTGCCGAGCGTTTTTACTATTTTCTGAATTACGCTGTATTTATTTCAGTACTTTCAGTATTATTACGTTCGGAAGTAGATCGAATTAAAATTTTGCTTGCACATCGAACCTGAAATTTCTATTGAATTTTATATTATGATAGAATTTATGTGCCCAACAATTCTGCGTGTCAATAGATAATTACGGTTAAAAAAAAATACCAATATCTGGACACGTATACTTAGAAAAAAACATGGTAATAGCAACTTATAGGAAAAAATTGTAATGCGTACAATTGGAATAAACAATTTGGTAGTTATTGCAACTAAAGTTTTAATTACTTACTAAAAATAACTCTGTACATAAAATAACTATAATAACTATAATAATTATATTTAACAAAATATTAATAAACTATTAAATAGTTTATTCCAACTATATTCACTGTAAAAAATGTTGCGTAAACACAGTACGTAAACAAATGTTCCAAAAAGTCCACTCTAAATTTTGTGTCGAAAATAACTCATTTATATGTTCATTTTGTGTTATTTATATTATATACTAGTCTATACATAATGTAAATAACACCCGAATGAACATATGAATGAGTTATTTTTGATACAAAATTTAGAGTGGACTTTTTGGAACATTTGTTTACGTACTGTGTACGCAAGATTTTTTACAGTGTATATTTATTTATTGAATTTTAAGTGAACTCAGGGAGGAGAATATGTTCTCATTCTCGGTAAATTCATCGAACGTCCGTAAAAATCGGAAGCATTTCATGTAATAAATGATTTGGCGTGTCGGGAAATATATGCCTACATCTTGGCATCTCCTATATCCTCCGGTCCTAGCTTTCTTGCATCCTGGCTGCTTCATCACTGCGGATACTCACTCGTGGCACTGACACCGGCGTAGATACGATTCGATCGGGGAAACGCACTTTAAATAACGTGATGTCGACGAGAGTCCGATTGAATATTTCAAGGGTCAACGAAATTTTATTTTAATCAACCGGCGGGAATTGTAATTGACGCGTAAATACACGTCACGTCATTAGTGACGTAATGGAATATTCGGTTACAGAAAAGCACGTAATACGCGAGACAAAAGATAAAAAAGTCAAGTCTAACATCTGTCGTCGCGTCATTCAAACTTACTTTCTTAAAGTGTAAATGAGTGAAAAATGTTTCTTGATCAGTAGATTTAGTAAAGAAAAAAAGTATTTCACTTGTATATAATCTGTGAATATTCATTGATTTTGATGGAAACATTCCTACTTTACTCTTCTATTTTATATTTCATTGATTTCGATCAGTGAGGTTTCATTGCAAAATCTGTAGTACACATTCGTTATATGCTGCGGCAAACCCAACTTTCTGCATTTGTGGCGATGGAATTAACGGCTTCTATACGATTCGCGTGCAATAATACTGTCTGTGCTTGCAAATGGCAAATAATAGGAACAGTCGTTGGTATTAACTGATCCTTTCAGCGTGGTTTAATGACTATACAGTGCTAAATTCATAACTGAATTATCAGTTACAAATGTAGCTTTTAATGGAGAATACATTGATTATATATAGGATTCTAATAATATTTTTCATTTCCGATTAGAGTATTTTTGTTCAAACGCATCGCATATTTTTGTATCATAACTGTTGGTTTTGAGAAAACTCAGCAACTCAACCATATTAAATGCAACGGTAAGTATATACATATACTATTATCCTTATATTTAATATGACTGGATTTTTGAGCTTTTTCACAAAACCAAGAATCATGATACAAAAATATGTTGATAAGATGTAGAATACCAAAATACCCCAGCCGGAAATAACAGACATTATTGGAGTTCTGTGTATTCTAAAGCATTTATATCTCGATATTCCCCATTGATCCTTCGAATTCGATAGAATTTTGCGAGGTTAATGGTAGAATCACATTTTCGACTCGGGAAGTTTTTAATTTAATAAGAATTAGCGCCAGTGAAGATATTATCGGTACACATTATCAATTGTCAAGTTCCGTTAATTCCTCTTTCAATTCAAACAACGAAAAGTGAATTCCAACAATAAAAATCGAAAACGAGCAATTCCAAGTTCTAATGCGTTTAATTACGTTGGCGCGCGCGTGACGAAGAGTGATAAAACTTTCACAGCCGTCCAATAGCGCCGATAAATTTAACGTGGGCGATTAATCGCAATCAGATACCTTGAATTACGGGGTACAGCGTCGGGGAGCTCACTCGCAATCGGGATTACGTGTTTTGTTCGAGCAATTAGAATGCTTTCTGTTTACAACGTCGTAAACGAAATCGTAAAAAGAATGCATCCAATAAAAAATAAGCAATGTACCTGCTCGACTTTCGCGAATACCCTCAGCAAGTTAAGGCCGGCCAATTTCTTAATGTCCTCCTCCGTCCAGGAAGGATCCTCCAGTAAGGTGGCCAATAATTGCGGATATCTCGAGACATCTTCCAAGCCAGTGGGAGTGCTGTGAAAGGGACGAGACTCGCGGAAGTCAGATGATCTTCTTAGTTCGCTGATCTCGAGTCGGTATTCAGAAAACGACATAGCTCGCGTGATTATCGCAATAAATATCGTTTGACGGACTATTTCCTTTTTTGTTTTAGAGCGTTATAATTATGCGCTGACCAGACAATTGTTTGTTCTCAGAGCGATATAAATTGCATCTTTGATTGGCGTAACTTTGTTAATTGTAACCGTTATCGCAGACGCGGACTAAATTGGCCGTATGTGGCAATGTCGTTTCTGAATGTACGCCTCGTGAGAGAATACAGCGCACACAGAGAGACAGTAAGGAATAATTACAAATTTATTCCGTCGAAACCCGCTCCGATCCCGACGTGATCGATCCCTGCCACCTTTCGAATGTGATTGATGTGCGCTGAAACAGAGTATAGAGCTGTGATTATCTCGTCGTGGTAGCGACGTCGAAATGGCTAACGTTTCATTACACTGAGAGACAAAAATATTTAAGAATCAAAAAAATATTTAAGAATCAAAAAAATATTTAAGAATCAAAAAAATATTTATTCAAGGGATACGTTAATAACATATTTGCTTATATTAATATGAAATATTTTCCAGATAAGTAAATACACATTTTCTCAAAATCTTAACTTTTGAAAGCAGTTTATTTTATTTAAATAAAAGAATGTGAATTTGGAAGTATATATGTGTGTGTGTTATTAGTATAAACCGCGAATAAACATTTTTTTCTTAGCATATAAATACCTGCAGACCTAAACTAAGAAAATAGACAATACCAATTTCTCGTAAGAATAACAGATAAATTAAGATGAATTTTCGAATTCTCGCGAAGTCTATTCTATGTGTGAGAAATTTTTACGTTTCGTTCGTGGAATATTGGGTAAATTTATTTTCCATATCGACTTTAAACATGAAGTTTGCAAAGACAGGTTTTGCATCGTAAAATAACAGAGTACGGTAATTGCGTCTGTCGCGTGCAATATCGATACAGTATAATTCGCTTCCGTGCGGCATGGCTTAGCGCAGCATCGCGAATAGCGTTCTACGTACCAATAACGTCTTTTATGGTAGCGGTGCTGTTGCACGTTATGAAGTAGGTATAAAAAGGGACCATCGCCACTCCGCCATTCTTAGCCTGCAAACAGATACATTAATGTCATACGCCTCGCGATCGTATTTCTCTCCATCCTTAAATGTGCGATACGAAAATACGTTGTAGCGACATCACGCTGTGTGTAGTAAAGTTACAATATAAATTATCCAACTGGTAGAGTATTTCGCGAGAGTACATCAGTTGTTCGAGAGCTCAATGGTTATTCAACGGGAATTTTTCTATATAGATAGATAACATTAATATTTTCGTGTGACAATTATACGTAGCCAAATGATATCCTTAGTGTTTTCTCCGTGAATTATTAGTTTCGTTTATCACAAGCTCGAGTAATTTTCTTGTTAACGGAAGACACGGGACATTATCTCGAGGAGACATCGCGGTACAGTTCAGAAACGCTAATCTCCGCTCGATCAAGCGCTCCTTTTTATCACTTGGCGGAAGCTATCGGAGAAACTGTGCCAAGGGACACACAGTGCGCATAGATCGCCGTCTATTCGACACCTAACGTAGCTTAAACTACACGGGCAATGTTAATTAGGGCAGCAGGACGGCGCGGTTAATAACACGTTACCGGACAAGCCATCCGGCTTAGATCGCTGTTACTCATCCTCTCGTTCTGCGGGTATAATTAAGGCAGTATTGATCGCGGACCGGAAGAGAGTGAAGTTCATAGGTGCGGAGATGTTACCTCTCTCGACTTCGAAAAGTCGGGGAAAACCTTGGTTAATTAATTAGTAACTGTCTTCTTTCACGAAGGGCTGTTTAACAGTCTTTCAACGTGGATACACTTGTAAATCGAGCGAGTGTGCGAGTACACTGTGAATCCAAGTATGTTATTTTGAAACGCGTGTAGTTTGGCTGAAATTGTTTTCACACGCTTTTTGCGATTTTAAATCGCGTTCTATAACACGTTTAAGAAACATATAAATTATATTTTAACACGTTTAAACGTGTTAAATTGTCTCCCAAATGATGAGGAACAATAACTTTGGTACTTATATATCTCTAATTCACTCATGAATAGCTACAATTTTATCAAAAAATAATTTAAGATCTCGAATATTGCTAAACTTGACCGCACTCTTTCTATGTAGGTAGAATGAACGACGCAATATAATTTTTAATTAATTCCCTTTTGCATTTCGGTGATTCTGCGTGGATTACACGCCTGAATTCGGACGCGACTTGTCGAAAAATGGCGATTAATCAGTAGTGGATTGCCCGGCGCAAAAAAAATTGTTACAAAGTAACCGATAAAATAATCAAATCGATATTCCCATGCGCGGTCCGATCGCGTCTTGCGCGATAAAGTTCGAAACGCGGAAGCTAATCGGCAGTAAGCTGGATTTAATTTTGGCGAGAGGTAACTGTAAGTTCCGCAGGCTCATCGTCAGCTCGTCAATCGCTAATCGACGAGCGTGTACCGCGCGAAAGGGATGAAATTTTAATGAAGCGCTGCGCGCCCGCTTAAGTTCCCGGTCGGGCCAACTGTTACGCGATTAACGCGACGTCAATTATTACGCCGCGTTTGTGTTTCCTGCGTATTTAATACCCCTCGGCAGAAGGGAAGGAAAAAAGCCGCGCGTGTCGCTCGAGAGGACGCGAATTAGCGCCAATTGGATCAACGCCAATCGCGCCGCCGGTGGATGCGCAGAATTATCGTTAATAACGCGGATTAAACGTCGAACTTCTCGAACACACTCGCGCTATTTTGGCGCGTTGTTTCCGAGCGCCGCTCGGGGGATCGTTTTGACATATCTTCTCTTTCTCTCTCTCTCTGAACTTCGCTCCGTCGATTGCGAATAGTTCGCGATTATCTCGTTGCTTACTCGAACTCGAACAATTTGCGCATCCACCGACACTTGGTGCGCGCTAATATGGCTCCCGCGTTCTTGCGCCCCACCACCCCGTCGGCCCCGCGCGTTTTACAACTTCGCGAATTGCAAACCGCTCCAGCGTTTCGATTTGGCCGGCCTCGCTTCGCCTGTATCCTTCGCTGCGCGGATTTAATTTCGACGTTACGCATCTCACTTTCAGATAGGCGGATCTGTCGATAAAACGTACGTTTAATCGTCCGCGCAGCGCGTATTTCTTTTCGTTCCGCTTTCGCGTCTCTTTTATTTTCCCCTTGTGCGAGCTCAAGCGAACGAGGTCGAGCGAAAAATATAAAAGCAGCCATCGGCATTTATTTACGTTTGCGACGCTTATTATCTTTGTATCGATTAGATTTGTGCATATTGTATTCCCTGCATTCTTCATAACTGAAACACAATCTCGTCAAGTATCGAGAGTTAGTAACAATATTGCGCTGTAATAATATAGTTTAAATATAATTGGAACGAATTTTTTCAATTTTCCATTCAACAAAATAATATAATCTCATCCTTGGCGCGGAATTCTCTTACATATTGGCTTCAAGAGGAGATTCTTTTAAACCTGAAAGGAAAAGATTTTAACATCTACAAAAGGAACTCAAAAAAGCAAGAATTCTAATTGCAATGTGCTGTCTCCTATAGTCCCATATTCTAAGTGAAAACTTTATGTTAGAATAGGATAAAACATCCAATTATTGATATCACCTTAGTCATTGACACTCTAGAAAAAGAACTTGATTTTTCTTGCGACCAACATTGCAGTTAAACTTCTTGTATGCAGTCCATGATTCCAAAAGAGAAGTTCACAACTAAAAGTGCTAACGACCGCCACTGGTCGCAAGAGAAACCAGGTTTATGTAGTGTGTTAATGACTAAGGGGATTCAATAATTATGTGTTTTACACTATTGCTCTTCTAATGAAATACATACAGAAAAATATCATTCTATTCTTAAGAAAAACGATTACTCCATTTATTTTCTTTTTTTTAAGATAACAATTATCTTATTCTATGAAGCATTTTTATACATTTTTTTTCGTAATAGTCTTAAACTATACTTATTATAAATTTTAGAAAAGTTCGTTATCATGTACTTAAAAGAAGATTTTATTCTCTTTACAAGAATATTATAAAACTTTATCGAAGAAAAAGTTGGCTTGATTCTATGTAAAGTAAGTGAACCAAGTTTTTATTTTAATTCATTATTTTTGATTGAAACACTTATTAGGATTTAGAATGTATTTCGAGTAAATTGATGAGATCATGATGAACTTCGTGATAGATTTACGTGATAGATTTACATATAAACTGAACTGAAATAAGTAACATTTACTTGAGTGTAGAATGCATTTTTTCTGCGTATAGACTATTAAATCATAGAAATATACTATATATATTATTTTAACTCTTTTCTTTTTGAACCAAGAGGAATATAAACATTTAGTATATTTTTGGAATGTTTTACTCTTGGTTTTAGAGCAATCCTCTTGATGCCATACAAGAGGATTCCGCTAAGGATGAGCTTATATTTTTCGGATGCTGTTAAGCTGCATCAGGTCGCCAACGAGTCGACGTATAATAATTGCCAATATCGAGAGCGCGCATCCTTGTCGTATACCTGCCAATTTTGAACTTACTCTCTTCCGCCCCTCTCGTGCTCGACATATATCGCGATTCTGCGGGTGGCTGTCGCGCGCCAATACTAAACTTCGCCGACTACAGTCTTATCGACCTGACCCGTGCGGTGTGTACGTATCCCGACCCCGAAATTAGATAATCTCGCTGTGGTCGAAACGCGCAGCGCGTGTGAGTGTAACAAAGGCTGCACTGGCCGGCAACTTTCGAACGCTTTCGCTGTTTACATTTTCACGTTTTCCGCTGTAAACGTGAGGTGTGCGCGCGGGCAGGCGTGAGTGCGCTTTGATTTTTACATCCGTCGCGTTGTAGCGTGTAGCAGAAATATTTGTTCACTTGCTCTCTCTCTCTCTCTCTCTCTTTCTTTCTCTCTCTGTGCGTTGAACGCGTGCTGCGAAGTCGTGTGTTTTCTAATTGGCCGGTACCGGGAGAGAGACCGGTGCGTATAAATAAATAAATAAATAAATCCGCCAGCGTGCAGTCGACGTAACGCGCTTTTTTCGCGACAGCTCGTTCTGCCCGGCTGTTTCTGTGCGGCGGACGAGTCGAAGTGAATAAATGTCAGATTCGGTAGAAGTCACGAGACGTCGAGTCGGATCGCGGAGCGGCGCGAGGCGCATGTGACATCGGTAACAACGGAGTTACCGAATCACCTCGTTTTTTCCGGCTCGCCTCTAGTCCGATCGATTGCATTCCCTATATCCTGCGGCGCGACGTGGAGAACTCACCAGATTTCTGAGCACGTCGTCCGGCACGTTTCTGGTGGAGTTGCACAGCGCCCTGGCAGCGCTGTGCGAGAAAATCACCGGTGCCCTCGTCGTCTGCAGGGCCGCCCTCATCGTTCTTGTCGAGACATGCGAGAGGTCGACCAACATGCCCAGCCTGTTCAATTCCCTGACAACTGCCTGAGGAATAATGAAACGCGTTAGATCTTCCTTTATCTGCGCGCAGAGTCGCGCGGTCATTCTGCGGGAAACTATACGAATTGGTTTAGGGAGTTTATTCACAAGATATGTATCCTCAGGGCGTCCCAGAAGCGCAATTGCACCAAGAGAAAAAATTAGTTGATTGATTTGACTAAAATTATAGTTATTTTTTTCCGTAGCCATATTCTTTTATAATAAGATGGTACTAGTAACATGCATATAAACTTATTATCTACTACATTATAGTAGAATTTAATAAAAAAATGGTTTTCTTAACCATCATTTATAGTAACTATTTCTCTGTATAATTATTGTTACAAAAATGTCAAACATTTTTTTTTAATGTAGCACATCAAGAGAAAGCTCATAAATTCACTGTTCCTTGAACAAGATTACGTTTTTATATATTTATTTTTCTACTTAAATAATAAATGTTAATTTGGAAGTTAATTTCATGATACTATTTTACTACGTTTCACTCAGTATAATGTTACTCACAGCATAAAAAAAAAGTTTTCCGGTCTACAAAAACGACGTAGTGAATACTACTCTTCCGTCTGTGCGAAAAAAAATCCAGTTTGAGTAACTGAATGGGGATTAGACAAAAAGCTCGCTGACGAGAAATAATATCCCTGTTAATGTGACTGAAAAGATCCGTCTGAACATCCAATTACATTAAAACTCGGTTGAGATAACTTAAAGTAATTGGTTGAGTAGGAATCTGCCTCCTACAGGAATCTACTTGTTTCTACAATAGAATTTTCCATTTAGTCCCCAAGAGTAACAGAAAATTTAGTTACACCAAGAGAGTTGTTTTTTCTGTGTACGCCGCGTTTCTTAATAACATTTATAATGGTAAGTTTTTTTATTTGGATGATATCACTTTTAACAAAGTTACACTGGAGTAATGGAAATTTGTACTGCTTCTATCATACAGAGGAAACGACTCTATTAGTGTAACTAAATTTTCTGTTATATAGAAATAAAAAAACTCGATTATAGAAATCGAAAGACTCCTATAAGAAGTTTCTACTCAGTCAATTGCTCTCAGTTACCTCAACCGAGTTTTAATGCGGCTGAATGTTCAGACGAATTTATATTTTCAATCATATTGTAACAGAGATATTGTGCCTCGTCAGCGAGTTTTTCATCTGGTCCCCATTCAGTTACACGAACTGAAATTTTTTTTTTTGCGCATAAAGTTGTATGTGCAAAATTGCGATATTCAGTATTAAATCTCTCGTGAACGGCGCAAAAAAATCGCACGATACCTCAACTACGAACGCGTTTTACTGCGATAAATATTACGTGAAAGTTGTGTATAAGCTTTGTTTTCAGCATTCTGATTCAAGTGAATGAACTCTTTAATTCCCTGCGCGAAAGATAATGAGACGCGGGCCGGCTCTATTTTATTACATTCAATAGACTAGTCGAATCCATACGGGAAAGTATCACAGACAAAAATAGATAGATAGATCAGATGAAAAAGTCAGTCGACATTTTCTGTCAGACTGCCGCTATCGTAGTCCATTCATTATCGCCTTCCGTTTATCGCTCCCCGTGTCGACATCTATACTGAGAAATACCCGTTAACAAAAGCGAGGTATCGAAACTATCCGAGTATCGTAAGCATCCCCAGGTCCAAGATGATCGAACTGTGTAGAATGTCGGGCGGAGGGTTGGGCGGGTCTGCGACGAGGTACCTCCATTTCGGCGCAAAAACACGCGGAAAGGATCGAGCGAGGGAAGGGTGAGAGAAAAATAGCACGAGAAACGAAGGAAACGCCGGCGTTTCGGTCAGCGAACATTAGTCGAGAACGCAAGCAACCGCCCATTCCATCATGCGATAGCGGGGAAAAAGCTTCGACGTATTGGCGGTAGGTCAATGCGCGCAGGGCTGAGCTTTTGGTGTACGTGAGCTTAGAGTGCGCGTGACCCTTTTCTTCGAGATAAACATCAATCTTCATTGGAACTGCTCATTTGAAACGCACGGCGAGCCCGATCCCGAGACGTCGGTAGTTTCCACCCCCGGGTGAAGAAGTTAGTATTAAAAATATCGCGCGGACGTTGCGTGAAATTACTCGAGGCTAAACGGGAAGTTATCGATTGCCCGAAACTGCACTCATGTCGCTTACGAAATTAACGACTCGTTTAATTAACTTAGTACGGAGTTGCTGAAAATAACAGGGAATCGAGAGCGCTCGTGGAAAAATTGATCATTCCCCCCCCCCCC